>NC_068395.1:16432120-16732120 GCF_023724105.1 Carassius gibelio | reverse complement strand
ATGAATGAGCAGCCTCTCTTCCATCCTCAATGCCACGACTGAGGTGAGACCCTTGAGCAAGAACCGAACGCCCAACTGCTCCCCGAGCGCTGAAGAACATGGCTGCACACTGCTTCGGGTGTGTGTTCACTACTGTGTGTGTGCACTTGGATGGGTTAAATGCTGAGCACAAATTCTAAGTATAGGTCACCAACTTGGGAACACGTCACTTCACACACGGTCACAATTTAATCACAATTTTAACATACCAAGAAATGACTCCGACCCTTTCTGATCATTTTAAGCTCAAGCCAATTCTGATTGCAGAATGCTTCATATTTTACCAACACAACCAAAGTCCTGAAAGAACAATATCTGACTACATTCTGGCTTTGGAACCTGTGAGAAGTTAATGTGAATTTGGAACATTTCTAGATGATGCTCTCAGGGACAAATTTGTCTGTGGACTTGCAGGTGAAGTTTATCATAGAAGGTAACTGTCAGAAAAGGATCTTGCTTTAAAAAAAAAAAAAAAAAACTCACACTCACAATATAATTAGCACACAAGGACACTAAGGAGTTGGGTGTTCCGACAACCATAAAGGGACACAAGTGTGCATAAAGTGCAGAATGCTGGTGGAGCCAAAGAGAAATGCAGAGGACATGGATTTTCTCAGTACAATACCAAGAATTGGACCCAGAAGCAACCTTCTAACAAGAACACTGTGACTCCAGCAAAAGATCAGCAAAAGCTCAGGCAACACATCAGAGACACTGGGTGCAGTGGATGATGAACTGTTTGAGTTATTTACTGTTTACTCTGGTCCCGACAAGACGGTTGACATTTACATTGATCTTTAGCTAAATGGCAAAATGGTTAGCATGCAACTAGACATTGAAGCCTATTTGTCTTTCATCCTAGAGTCTATTTATAATGACAAATGTAAGGATTTTAGGTTGAATCCAACCTCAATTCCTGTGGTATCGTACACAGGGAACAAAATCCCTGTGCTGGGCGAGCTCAAGGTTCCAGTCATCTACAAGGGACAATATTGGTCACGTCCATTGGTTGTGGTAAAAGGAGACAAATCTCCATTGTTGGGGCGTAACTGGCTCCAGAAAATATCCTTAAACTGGATGGAGATTTTCAGCTTAAGGCATGTGTCACCAATGAGCGTTACTTCCCTCTCTGATGTCCTTGAAAAACACAGAGAACTCTTTGGAGATAGGTACGGCAAAATTACTGACAGAGGCCTGGTCCATATGTCCTTAAAGAAGCAGTAGAAAAAGAGATTGATCACCAGGAGAGGAATGGGATTATCTGTATGGACACAAGTTCCACCCGCTAACTGATCATAAACCTCTGCTTGCTATCCAAGGTCTCAAGAGGAGATTGTGTGTCAGGTTTCACACCTAGACAAATTGCCAGTCTGTGCAATGGACATTGCCACTGAACCTAGGAGAAATCCCTTGCTATCAAAAGTGCTTGACCTAACTTTGTCGGCATGGCCCAGTCATGTCACAGATTAACACATGAAAGGAAAGACCAGCTTTAAACAGACCAGTGCTGTATCCAGTGGAGTTCGAGAGTGATCATTAATACAAACTATAGGGAAAGGCTGTTGTCTGAGCTGCATGAGGGTCATCCCAGTATAGTAAGAATGAAAGCAATTGCAAGAGTATAACTCTGTTGGCCGGGGCTCAAACAAGACATCTAGAACTTAGTAAGTGCACTCAATGTGAGCTGGGGTGAAACCAACCCCCAAGAACTCCCCTGCATCCATGGTCCTGGACAACAACACCCTGGGAGTGCATTCACATAGATTATGTGGAGATTGACAAACAATACTTTCTACTAACTGTGGATGCCCACTCAAAATGGGTGGAAATCTTACCCACTCACCTGACCAACACAGAAAAGACCATAAACATCTTGCCCCATTTCTGGGCATCTTATTGATTCCCAAAATAGTTGGTGTTAGACAATGACTCATCATTCACTTCTTGTTGAAAGAGTCCCTAACATATCTTCACAAGGCATGGAAAAGGTTAAGATTTAACGCTGACAGTAAGAGAGGTAATGAATCAGAATAGGGTAGTTCCAGAGCTACCTAGAGCAGAGAGTTATGAAATGAGAATGCTCTGAGATTATCCCTTTCAGTTCTCAAATTCTTTAGTTCTTATTAGTAAAAATAATGGGTCAAACAAGTGTTTATAAGCTGGGCCCGTTTCCTCTTTCAGACCGGACTTGTAAGGTGTGGAACCTGGTCACAGGACAGGAGATCATGTCTCTAGGTGGCCACCCCAACAATGTGGTATCTGTGCGTTACAGCTCCAGTCTGGTGTTCACAGTTTCTACCTCCTACATCAAAGTCTGGGACATCCGTGACTCTGCAAAGTGCATCCGGACACTCACGTGAGTTCCTAGCCAACCTAACATAAATATAGAATACCAATACTCAATAATGTTTTTAAGACACTTAATTACATGTTAATTGCAATTAAATGAAAAACATTTTGTAGTTTAAAGTTATTTTAAATGCAGCTAGCTTAATTCCTCTTTGACCCACTTAAATTGGACTTAAGTAAATCTTTATATGTACTTCATACTTTATATAATCAGGTACCTTACATGTGCTTTAGTAGGTTAGGCAACAAATTTATTTCGGCCGAAATAGCAATTTCTGGTTACCGACATTTTGGCGCACTACTACAGTTAAGCATACTTCTTTTTCACTAGGGTAGTCCAGTTGTGATTTTAATATTGTATTTACTATTGAAGACATTCAGTCTTAAAGTTTTAATAGATTTTCTGACATTTGAAATTTGGAATTTGAGAACAATCTTCCCCAAATTAGTTCAGATGATCCTGGGACCATGTTCATAAAAACTTTTTGATTCCAGTCAGGACACTCTTGCCTGTATAAGTTAAATGATCTAATTTAATGGCCATTTAGTGTCCTGGTTTTTAGATTTTCTCACTCTGTGATTGTGTGTTTATATCTTCAGATCATCAGGTCTGGTGAACACTGGTGACACATGTGCAGCCAGTACAAACCGCACCGTGACCATCCCGGCTGGTGAGAACCAAGTCAACCAGATCTTTCTGAACCCGTCTGGCACTGTTCTCTATGCTGCTGCAGGCAACTCTGTTCGTGTGTGGGACCTGAGACGGTATGCGTTCAACCCAGCATCCTTTACTTCACCCACTCTGGAGAGCTATAAATCAGGGTTTCCGCGGTCTTAAAAAACCTTAAAAAGTCATACATTTAGTTGTATCAAATGTAAGGCCTTAAAAAGGTCTTAAATTGTAAAAAAAAATATGTTAAATTATTTAAATTAAAAATTAAATTAATTATGATTTTAAGAGGTCTTAAATTTGGGGACAGAAAGACCAGAGTTGTAGTATTGTTTTTACTCTGCAAACACACAGAGCTGTAAATTTGAACTAGTGGATTGATAAGAAGACAATGCATAATAAATATCAAAAAATAGGGGTGTGCTATATGTATGGTCTGTGATAATATCGTAATTGTTGTTTTATCGATGTGCAATTTGATATTATGAGTATATTGTGAAAAGCAACCACAAAAATACACCTTTTGAGTGCACTTATACATTAGGTCAGTGGTTCTGAATTCCAGTCCACCCCTTGCTCTGCACATTTGCTATGTCTCTCTGTTACCGCACACCTGATTCAGATAATCAAATTGTTAGAAGTGAGCTCCATGTATGAACTGTGTTCCCATTGACAAAGTCTCAACACAGTGTTCATTGCTCTGTACTCCCTGAACAGGGGAAATCTGATGAAGTTTACTTAACTTTGGAACATTCATTCACGGATCTTCACACATGGAAAACTACAAATAAATACAACTACAATAAATAAAAGTCTCGCAAACTTCAATGCACTTTGAATGGAACATATATGTTCATTTTGGACTGGAACCATGATGGAATATCCTGTGATGTCCACTTTGCAGGGCACTTAACGTTTGAATAGAACAAATGTCTGAAGCGATAAGTGAGACAAATGTGCAGAGCAGGGGATCTCCAGGACTGGAATTGAGAACCGCTGCTTTAGGTGATGAAGTCTAACAGGTTAGACTAGTGTGCGTGTGAATGGAGAGTGCTTTCTTTCAGTGCATGCATTAATCAGTCTATTAAAATGCACTTAGAATCATCACATAATTTACGATGGGGGCAGAAAATGTATCAATAAATTAGAATGACGTGGATAAGTTCATTTCAGTAATTCAACTCACATTGTGAAATTGAAATTAAATAAATTCAATGCACACAGACTGAAGTAGTTTCAGTCTTTGGTTCTTTTAATTGTGGTGATTTTGGCTCACATTTAACAACCCACCAATTCACCATCTCAACTAATTAGAATACTTCATAAGACCAATATAAAAAACATTTTTTGTGAATTGTTGGCCTTCTGGAAAGTATGTTAATTTATTGTACATGTACTCAATACTTGGTAGGGGCTCCTTTTGCTTTAATTACTGGCTCAATTCGGCGTGGCTTGGAGGTGATCAGTTTGTGGCACTGCTGAGGTTGTATGGAAGCCCAGGTTTCTTTGACCGTGGCCTTCAGCTCATCTGCATTTTTTGGTCTCTTGTTTCTCTTTTACCTTTTGACAATACCCCCATTGATTCTCTGTGGGGCTCAGGTCTGGTGTGTTTGCTGGCCAGTCAAGCACATCAACACTTTGGTCATCTAACCAACTTTTGTTGCTTTTGGCAGTGTGGGCAGGTGCCAAATCCTGCTGGAAAATGAAATGAGCATCTTCAAGGAAGCATGAAGTGCTCCAAAATGTCTTGGTAAATGGGTGCAGTGACTTTGGTTTTCAAAAAACACAATGGACCAACACCAGCAGATGACATTGCATCCCAAATCCTCAGAGACTGGAAACTTAACACTGGACTTCAAGCAACTTGGAGCTTGGACTATGAGCTTCTCCACCATTCCTCCAGACTCTAAGACCTTGGTTACCAAATGAAATACAAAACTTGCTCTCATCTGAAAAAAGGACTTTGGACCACTGGGAAACAGTCCAGTTCTTCTTCTCCTTAGCCCAGGTAAGACACCTCTGACGTTTTCTGTGGTTCAGGAGTGGCTTAACAAGAGGAATACGACAACTTTAGCCAAATTCCTTGACACGTCTGTGAGTGGTGGCTCTTGATGCCTTGACCCCAGCCTCAGACCATTCCTTGTGACGTTCACTTATATGTATCGATTTTGCTTGACAATCCTCATAAGGCTACGGTTCTCTCGATTGGTTGTGCATCTTTTTCTTCTACACTTCTGCAGGTGTTTTGAGTTGATTAGCTTATTGGCATGTCACCATATTCAAATTTTTTGAGCTTTTTGTTAAATGTGAGCCAAAATCATCACAATTAAAAGAACCAAAGACTTAAACTACTTCAGTCTATGTGCATTGAATTTTAATTAATACACGAGATTCAGAATTTTTGTTGAATTAATGAAATAAATGATCTTTTCCAGGACAGAATAATTTACTGAGATGCACCTTTATATATATTTCTATAATTTAAATTAGTAAATATCACACGAAGAGTGTCGTTTTAATAAAAAAAAAAATCAAAAGTATGATATTGATTTTATACAACAGTTCAATAAATGTTACAGAATCCCACGGGAGGCTGAGGAATAACAGAAGGACAGTTTATTGAGGCACAAGCAGAGTAGCAGGTAGTGCTGGGTAGAGTGATATGGAGTATGGAAGTGATGAAGTGATCCGTAGTAGCAGGGTAGAGTAGCAGGGCGTCAAAGGAGGGAGGTGTACCACACACACACGCATGGAGAAGGCTGGAGACTTCAGGAGATCGCTGGAGAGAGGTAAGTAGAGATAGAGTTAGTCCTTAGAGTTAGCATACAGGTAAGACCTTGTTGCGAACAAGACCGGACGCTGACTGAGTGTGTGTGTGTGGTATTTGTAGTGCAGAGGTGACTGGATGATGATGAGGGTCAGGTGGAAGTGATTAGTATTCAGGTGAGGGTGTGCGTCGTGAATGAGTGGAGGTGGAACCTGGCGTGTTTAGGATGACTGGAGTGGAAGGTGTTTAGTAAGTTCGGATCCAGGATGTCGTTGTGTGGGACCCATGAACGTTCCTCTGGACCATATCCTTACTAGTCCACTAGGTATTCAAGTCGTCCACCATGACGCCGGGTGTCCAGGATGTCTCTAACTTCGTAGGCAGCTCCATCTTCAAGGAGGAGTGGAGGGGGGGCTTCAGCTTCGCCAGGTTCTGTGGAGGGAGAAACAGAAGGATGGTGAGGTTTCAGGAGAGACACAGGGAAAGTGGGAGAATCCGGTATCCAGGTGGTAATTGTAGTTTGTATGTGACTGGATTGATCTGCTCAAGGATGGTGAATGGGCCAATGAATCTGGGACTTAGCTTGTGGCAGGGCAGGCACAGGCGGATGTCCTTGGGTGGACAGCCAGACCTTCTGACCGGGTTGGTAAGTAGGGGCCTCGGATTGGCGAAGGTCGGCTGTCATTCTGCGCCTGCATAGGGCCTGCTAGAGTTGGCCCTATGCAACTCTCCCGGAACCAGTAGTCGATGGCGGGGACATCCGAGGGTTCACCTGACCAGGGGAAGAGTGGAGGTTGGTAGCCGAGCATGCACTGGAATGGAGTGAGTCCGGTGGTAGGTTGTCGCAGGGAGTTCTGTGCTTACATGGCCCACCCAAGGAACTGGTTCCAGGAGTTCTGGTGGCTGTGACAGAAGGTACGGAGGAAGCATCCAATCTCCTGAACCTTCCTCTCCGTCTGCCCATTTGGTTGTGGATGGTATCCGGAGTACAGACTGATGGCCACACCTAGGAGTAAATAGAAATGCCTTCCATGAGATGAACTGAGGACCTCTGTCTGAGACGATGTCTTCTGGGATGCCCAAGTACCTGAAGACATGGTTAAATAATAACTTGGCCGTTTCCATGGCCGTGGACAGAAAATCTATCCACTATGACAAGAATGCTGGTATATTCTTGAAGGAGGAAGATCAGTAATAAAATCCACCCCTAGGTGTGACCACAGGCGATTAGGGATGGGCAGAGGATTGAGCTAGCCTGATGGTAGATGGCATGGGCTTTTGGAGACGGCGCAGTCTGTACATCCGTTCACGTACCTTCTGACATCCGAGGCCATGTTGGGCCACCATAAGCGTTCCCTTAGCAACGAGAGGGTTTCATTGACCCCCAGGTGACCAGTGCCAAGAGATGTGTGAGCAGAGTGAATGACGGTAGTGCGCCGTGTCCTGGGGATGTACTGGTGTCCCGGTGGGCAACCCGACGGGGTGTTGGTAGCAGGATTGATTGGAGGAAGGGTCTCTGCAGACCAGGTAATGGGGCTGATGATGACCTTTTCGGTGACAATGGTTTCGGGTTCCTCAAGATTTTCTTCAGGAGCGTGACACTGGGACAGGGCATCAGCCTTCACGTTCTTTGCCCCTGGGCAATACAAGATGGTAAAGTGGAAGCTGGTGAAGAATAGTGCCCAGTGGGCTTGTCTCGGATTTAACCTCTTGGCGACCTGAAGATACTCTAGGTTTTTGTGGTCCATGAGAACCAGAAAGGGGTGTTTGGCTCCCTCCAGCCAATGCCTCCATTCTTCCAGGGCCAACTTGATGGCCAATAACTCACGGTTGCCGATGTCATAAT
This sequence comes from Carassius gibelio, assembly GCF_023724105.1. NCBI lineage: Eukaryota > Metazoa > Chordata > Actinopteri > Cypriniformes > Cyprinidae > Carassius > Carassius gibelio. The sequence continues at coordinate 16,724,449 of NC_068395.1, read as the reverse complement.
TTACCTCCGCTGGGTTGAGCTTCCAGGAGAAGAAGGCGCATGGGTGGAGGCAATTGGGATTCCCCTGCTGCTGAGATAAGACCACTCAGTTCTCAGAACCAGAGTATGGCGCCGGCCTCGCCATGGGACTGGCGTGCACGGCAGGTGAGGAAGTGCTGGCGTTGTTGGCGGAAGTGCTCGCTGGTGTTGGGGATTTTTATGTTTAAAATATCAAAACATTATTTTTGCATTTGTACTTGCAATTTAAAGTATTTAATGTCCCTCAGAGTTGCATTAAACACTGTGTAAATACATCTTAAATACAGTTTAATTTGCTTGGTAACAACCCAAATGCAAGAATTTGACAGATGTTGCACACTTTTAGAAAAAATGGGTTAAAGGTAAAAATAGCCATAAAACTTGTTGGAAATTATTCATTTCTATCACTGCTGTGACCTGACCATGCAGAATATTAAGAATAAAAAAAATCAGGAGTCAGCTGTCCACGGTAGTCCTTTAGATATCGGCACAATAACACACTCAGCAGTATCATCTAATTATCGTTATTGATAAACCCCAGAATATTATTGTGATATAATTTTTTTTTTACAGTATCGCACACCCATAATTTATGTTATTTAATTAACTGAAATAATAATTTATTGATAATAATTGTTTAAGTATAATAATTAATTATTTTGACTCATCCATTTTCTTAACAGTGGTTTAAAGGCTGAAATATAAAGTTTATCATATTATAAATCAAAGCAATGTCTATAGTACCCTATTAAACTGTAAAATTACTGTAAAAAGTGTAATTTGCAGTAATTTTACAGTTTACTATGGTACTATAGACATTGCCTTGTACCCCCTGCTCACATGGTATAAACTGTATTTGTGCAGGTCTTTAAAAAGGTCTTAAAATTTCTTAGATTTGATCTTTGAAATCCTGCAGAAACCCTGATTTGCTACATCATACTGTATGTCTAATTGATTCACTGTCTTCTATTTATTTTGTGTCTTCTATTTTCTCAGATTTGTGTGTACAGGGAAACTGATGGGTCATCTGGGTCCAGTCATGTGCTTGACTGTTGATCAGACTGGAAATGGACAGGATCTAGTTATCACTGGTTCTAAGGATCACTACATCAAGGTTCTTGTTTCTGTATCTATATATTTTATATCAGTGGCCATTTCAAAGTTGTTAGTTAGCACTTTCCAGTAGTTACAAAATAGAGCCTGAAATTCAGCCTTCATAAATTTTGAGTATCATTCTTAGTAAAAAAAAAAAAATATATATATATATATATATATATATATTTTTTTTTTTTTTTTTTTTTTCTATGAGGTTATTAATATTTTCAACCCTGGAATTAGAATTACTGAAATGTTTAAATATAGTTTAAAACTTTGATATGTTAGATTTTGTTAAATTATAAATATACACATGAAATACAAAAGAGGTGTGCTGAATTGTATTGAATGGGCACCTGTTGTGTATTTTATCTTAAAAGTATTTAAAAAACTGCACTTGCAGATTAGTTAGATTGTATTGATTAAATAATACTATTTAAGTTTACTTAAAGAGAGACACTTTCATAAATACAGTATGGTTCTTAACACACTAAAGTACTTTTAAAAATTGCACTTTGTAATTATGTTAAATTAAAAGTTTAACTTTACATTAAAAATCTTTATCAATAATAATAAATTATCATGCTTGAAAGTACACGCATTTTGATGTTGACTACAGGGTTTCCACGGTCTTAAAAAGACTTAAACAGTCTTAAATTTAGTTGCATAAAATGTAAGGTTGAAAATTTATAAGAAGACAATGCATAATAAATATCTAAAAATAGGGGTGTGCGATATTTATGGTCTGAGTTAATATCGTAATTGTTATTTTATCGATGTGCAATTTGATATTATGAGTATATATCGTGAAAAGCAACCACAAAAATACACCTACAGAGTGCACGCATACATTAGGTCAGTGGTTCTGAATTCCAGTCCACCCCTTGCTCTGCACATTTGTTATTTATTAAAGTAAATAAAATATACTTAATGTACTTTTATGGTCAGTTAAGACCATAATACAGTACATCATTGGTACATTAAGTGTGTTTCATTTACCTTCTTGATTGTATGGGTGTTTACCAATGGTGGTGTTGAATGTACTTGGATGTAAGCGCAGCAGGTCATAGTCCACACTTAATTATTCACCTGGCATAAATAGTCATGGTCAAGAGGTGCCTCTTGGAGTGCAGACACCTCATTGGTCAGCGCAGCCCGCCAAGCAGCTCCACTCCGACTCTCCCCACCATCAAGCTCTCCAGGTGGCTGGTTGTCCTCCTCCTCCACAACCTCTTCCAGCACATCCTCGACACCAACACAAATGTTATGCAAAATTACACACGCCGTCACCAGCTGTGCACAAGGCAGACCAAAAATATCCAAGACTGTTGAGATATGAAAAAACATGAACACAGAAGATAGTGTGACTTTAGCAGTTGTTAAGCATTAACTGTTATTTTGAGTAGGATACTATGATTTGATTAAGAAATCCACTACAGAAGTATTGCAATGATTTATTACCTTAGGGACAAACAGTGAATGTATTTCAATTAAGAAAAATTAAGAAAAACAGTAATTCCCATGATTTACTCATTTGTGGCAATGTTTGATTGAAATCATAGTAATTATTTACATGTACCTATCTACTTCCTATTAGGTAATATACTGATGCTGGTCCCATAAAGATGGCCGAATCCCATGTGATTTAGATGTGTTATTTGTTTCTGCAGATGTTTGATGTGACAGAGGGTGCTGTGGGTAGTGTCAGCCCCACTCATAACTTCGAGCCGCCCCACTATGATGGCATCGAGTCCCTGGTGGTTCAGGGAGATTGTCTGTTTAGTGGCTCCAGAGACAACGGCATTAAGAAATGGGACCTGACCCGCAAGGACCTACTGCAGGTACAACCCACATGTACTGATGACAGGATCCATGAATACATTAAATATTAACACACACACACATATACATATATATATATATATATATATATATATATGTATATGTGTGTGTGTATACTGTCTTCTAGGAATTAGAAATCATATAATTTACTACATACTACTGATTTTGCTACTGATGAGATGGCTTGCTCAACATTTGAGATGTTCAGCTGTAAACTGGTCATTCATCTGAAACCCTCCACCTCCCCCAGCACCACCTGACTAGAACTGCTACAGGATTTATGTACTATATGCCTAGTCATTAGGGTTTCTACAGTGCCTTAAAAAGTCTTCAGTTGTTTCGATTAAATTTAAGGCCATAAAAACTCTTTTTTTAACAGTATAACAAAATCTTAATGATTATTTTAAGTGTCTTTACATCATTGTTCAGGAAAGCAGTGATACAGATATGCGATATGGATGTACTGAAGCCCATTTCCATCGTGTAAGAAAAACTTTTTTTTTTTTAATCTCATAATTATGACTTTTTAAATTCAGAATTATGACTTGTTTGTCATAATTTCAATTTTTTGTCTTAGTTTTGACTTAGTACATCATAATTTGGATCATCTCAGTTTTGGCTTAGGATGTCAACATTTTTACTCTCATCTCATAACTTGACTTTTTAATCTTTTAAATGTGTTTTACAGTATGTCATATTCGACTTATCTCAACACAGTATGCTTCTTAACACACTTACGTACTTTTAAAAAGTGCACTTTGTAATAATATTAAATTAAACATTTAGAAATCATTATCTTTATAAATCTGTTTTCATGCTTAAAAGTACACTTATTTTGATGTTCACTAAAGTACTAAAGTTTATTCAAAGTACTTGATTATAATCTTAACCGTTGTGTAATATTTGATTTTAAATTTAAAATAAATAAAGATTGGCTAATTACATTTAATATAAATTTAATCTATAATAGATTTCGAGTTAACATGCAATAAAGTGTCCGGAAATATTACATTATGTTCATACTTAAGTATATTCGTTTCAAGTTCACACACTTTTCTCAATTTCAACCTGTGTTATAATTTCAGCGTTTTACGGTATTTCATAATTCTGACTTTTATAAAAAATAAAAAAAGGAATTTATCTCAGAAATATGACTTAATTTATATATATATATATATATAAATATATATATATATATATATATATATATATATATATATATATATATATGTAAGAAATTATACATAGATATGTGATGCATAGATTATTAAACTTCAAAAGGCTATGATTCAAATAAACAAAAGTGAGCATTGCAACATTTCAAAGTCAAAATGCTGTGGCATAATCAACAGGACTGTGTATGGGTTTGTTCTGTAACAGCATGTAATATATATTAATGTTATGCTATATTAATTTTATTTGTGCAGGTGTAAAATAGGTCTTGTCTTAAGTTTTATTTTAAAAACTCTGCAGAAATCCAGACTCAAGCAGCTGCAGCATATGTTACATGCTGTTACATGTTACCCCAACACTGGGCTTAAGTGTCCATGTACTACTTCCTGGAGCCACTCTAGCAACATTATAATGCAGATGTAGTAACTTCCAGAAGGACACTTAGCCAATCAGTTGATTAATCAGTGCTAAAGAAGAGATCAGGCTAATTACATCATCAGGAAGTAAATCAATCAGGGCTCAAACTGTGTTTGTGTTTGTCCAGGATTTGAGGAGTTGACATGTTGGTTGTCTTATAGCAGGTACCCAACGCTCATCGTGACTGGGTCTGTGCTCTGGGAGTGGTGCCGGCGTTTCCCATCCTGCTGAGCGGCTGTAGAGGAGGAGTTCTCAAACTCTGGAACACGGACACCCTGAGTCCGCTGGGAGAACTCAGAGGCCACGACAGCCCCATTAACAGCATCTCTACCAACAGCAGTCATCTGTTTACTGCATCAGAGTGAGTATTACACACACGTGAAACTGCGACTGGAAATCAATCAAAACGGGATTCAATTCAGAACTACTGCATACTGGAGCTGAACTGGGTCATTTGCTGTGTAATCAGAGGGCCCTAATTTTTACAGATATTGTTGCAAAGTAGACTACATGAAAAGTATAGTAAAAAATAACCTAGCTTTGCATATATTTTGCACTAAATTAACAAAAAGATATTTAATCATTTCAATTTATGTGCACCAACATTATGGTGTAATTCATGGTAATAAACAAAGCTAAACATTTGAATGCATGTAAATTGCCTGAGTAAACTTCCATGAACATTTTAAAGTAAGGAAGCACAAGAATTGTTCAATCTGAGTTTTAAATCAGTTCATTTAAATGGATCATTTGAATTGAGTAAAACAAGGAAATGAACTGAATTTACAAGCTCTAAAATTCTGTTTGTAGCCCTCTTATACTCTAGAGTGATATGATATGATAGGTGGTCAAATAAATAGTGCATTAAATGTGTTGTTTTACAATATTGCTCTTTTTTTATGGGCATTTACATATATACACACACATATATATACACATATCACACAAGCTGTAGGCTAAGTGCAATATCACACGAGTGCAAATGTGATACTTATACAACAGTTCATTAAGAAGTTAATATTGTGTTATTTTAGACACAATGTTGTCTGTTTTGCAAAATTTTGCCAACCAGAAGATAAAGACAAATCAGAACTGTTCATCTCCGAGCAACCCACAGCAGCATTTCATTTCTTAATCCATGTTTTGAACGAATTTGGTGAACCATTTGGCGCGTTGAACCATTGGCATATGCGTTGGCTTTGAAGTGGCGCTGCACAGACCGAATGGTGTGTGACATCAAATACAGCGAGAGCGATTCAAAAGCTCAAGGAGTCGTCTGCTCTCTAAAGCTCTAGTGGTTCTTTGATATCACACACCGATCGGTCTGATGGTAATGATGATGTCACACACCGATCGGTCTGATGGTGATGATGATGTCACACACCGATCGGTCTGATGGTGATGATGATGTCACACACCGATCGGTCTGATGGAGATGATGATGTCACACACCGATCGGTCTGATGGTAATGATGTCACACACCGATCGGTCTGATGGTGATGATGATGTCACACACCGATCGGTCTGATGGTGATGATGATGTCACACACCGATCGGTCTGATGGTGATGATGATGTCACACACCGATCAGTCTGATGGTAATGATGTCACACACCGATCGGTCTGATGGTGATAATGATGTCACACACCGATCGGTCTGATGGTGATGATGATGTCACACACCGATCGGTCTGATGGTAATGATGATGTCACACACCGATCGGTCTGATGGTAATGATGATGTCACACACCGATCGGTCTGATGGTGATGATGATGTCACACACCGATCGGTCTGATGGTAATGATGATGTCACACACCGATCGGTCTGATCGTGATGATGATGTCACACACCGATCGGTCTGATGGTAATGATGTCACACACCGATCGGTCTGATGGTGATGATGATGTCACACACCGATCGGTCTGATGGTAATGATGATGTCACACACCGATCGGTCTGATGGTAATGATGATGTCACACACCGATCGGTCTGATGGTGATGATGATGTCACACACCGATCGGTCTGATGGTAATGATGTCACACACCGATCGGTCTGATGATGATGATGATGTCACACACCGATCGGTCTGATGGTAATGATGATGTCACACACCGATCGGTCTGATGGTAATGATGATGTCACACACCGATCGGTCTGATGATGATGATGATGTCACACACCGATCGGTCTGATGATGATGATGATGTCACACACCGATCAATCTGATGGCGATGATCCGCTTCAAGTCGAACAAGCCTAATGATTCAATGAACCATTCATAAAGAACCCTTTACTTCACCCCTGAATGAATCAGCCGTTTGACGAATCAAATGAATGAATTAATGACTCGATGACTTAATCATTAAGACGTTTACCACCACCTACTGGCAGTTTTAGTTTATCATTTAGAGTAAAATTTCATTAAAGAAATGATTTTATATTTTCATACTAATAATAATAAAATTAAGAAAATAAATTATTGAAGTTATAGTTCCCCCAACCAGAAATCCACACGATTTACTCACATGGTCCAAGAGAGTAGGCTATATGTAATAAATTTGAATACACTTCCCAGCCCTTACACTGGTTGATATTCACTCTGGCTCTTATCTGGCTCCACCCTGCAGTGACCGCACAGTGAAGATCTGGCGTGCGAGAGGAAGTCTGGATGGCGTCGCAGATGTGGCCGATGCCATCGACGAGGCCACCAGTAACTGATGACTCAACTCAAGACATTTGCACTTTGACCCCACTAATGAAACATGGATATCCAGTTGACTCTTCGGCATTCAACACACACATCCCGACAGAATCTACTCGAATCAGAATCTTCTCACCATGGTTGCTTTGGACGTTTCCGAAGGTTCATGGCGTCTTTAGTGATGTCCCACAATTAGGCAAAGTCAACGTCACTTGCTAAATAAAGCTCTTTGTCCTTACAATAACCATGTCAGCTGGGTTAATTCTAACAATCAAGAAGATGGCTGTGAAAACAATCATGTTGCTCAGAGTTCAGTTGAGGAAGAGGAACCGGATCTTCTGTAGCAGGCTTCAATATTCCAGTTCAAGCAGAGCATTATAGAGTGCAAGAGTCTAAGGACTAACTGGGTGAAACCTCACTATAACATACCCAGGTCATAGTTCATCTCAAAATATTGAAAAACTTATTTTGCATTGAGGCTATTTACATTTTTTTATTTTTTTTGTCTTTTTGCATTATGACCATTATGCATATTTCCCCACAAATCTTATTACTATAATAGAAAAATCTGTCTGTCTTTTAGATTCAAATTGCAACAAATACCAAAATAATATTTTTTGGCAAATTATTTCTGCTAAATAAATCATTTTGGTGTTCCATGGAGGAGAGAGAGATTGTATTCTGAAAAAAATCTGGAGAAAAATGGCCAAATTATGACACATTGTAATTGCTATTTAATTTTTTTTGCTTTTGATGTTTTAGAAAAAAAGAATGTTTATACTCAACAAGACTGCATTAAATGTGATTAAGAATTCGTTAAAAATATAGTTTAATTTAAGCTGATTGAATCTAAACACTTGTATGTATTGGATAATTATAGTAATACATTTATTATTAATTATAAATACTGTGTTAGTACTGTATAACAATCACCATTGAGAATTATTCCATTCTGTTGTATTTTATTCTAGGACTGCAATAAAAAAAAAAAGTCTTGACCCGATACAGTAAGCAATTAACACTTGAGGAGAAAAAGGAGGAAAGCTCAGTAAAATGTTTTCAAGAGAAAAGGTCTTTAAAAGTGACAAAATATAATATCTGATTATTTTTTTTATTTTTATTTTTTATTTTTTTGAGGTTGAACTATGACCCTTATTTTTTTCATCTTCGTTTTCACCAAACTGGAATCCCCATGACCTTAACTGAGCTCATGTTTGGTGTAAGTGTGGCCACCATTGAAAGTGTGAAATCATCCTTCTGCTTGTATCACATATATATACTCTTATCAGTGTAACAATATAGAGCTCTGTATCACACATCACTCTCCTCACACTCGTTCTGTATTGCTGTCACTCCATTAACCTCTTTCTTACAGTTGTTCATGTCTGTTGGGTCTGTGTTGCATTCAGATAAACACCCTAGACACTATATATATCTATCTACTGAGGAGAATAACTCGTGCCTGTACCACTCATCTCTATAGAGCAGTGCTTCTCCCAGACCTCCAGTAAATGTGCTCGTTTACATGTCAGACTGTCTCCCGGCATTGTGCTCGATGAAATAAACATATTAAGACCGACTTTAAAGCTTTTGTAAGCAGGTGTTTAATGCTCTTAGTTTTCCAGCCACGCTTTGGCTTTCTGTATTGATGATGTTTCTGATTTACTCTGGAGGTTTAGTTACAATGGCGACCCAATAGTGATTTGAATGTCAGATGTCAATTGAATTAAATGCATTCTGACAAAAACCACTCTTGAAGTGCAACTGTGTTCATTAAACGGGACATTGTGGTTATTTTATTATTAATTTAAATGGATTGTGGCGAAAGTGTGACGCATATATATATATATAAATGTGTTTGTGTGTGTGTGTGTGTGTGTGTATATATATATATATATATATATATATATATATATATACACACACACACACATACACATACATGCATTTATGTATGCTCCCTCACCAGCCATTTTATTAGGTAAACCTGTGAGTCTTTATTTCTGCTGTGACAGTCAGAAGTATGGAGTCAAAATAATGCCGAATATTTACGCAAAAAAAATAAATTATTTCAAACGAAAATAAAAAATTGCAAAAGCAAATAAAGTATTGCAAGAAAAAAAATTACATTTTGCAAACAAAATTAAATAATTACAAAACCTAGATGAAACGGCGTGAAAGCAATGATTTTGCAATACATATTTTCCATGGTCATATCCAGTTCTTTAAGTGGGCCGGTACGCACCGGTACTTAGTACCACCCAGTGCTTTAAGTGGCCCAAAAGAGGTGCCGGTACTCTATTATAGCTTATAGCCTATATATATATATATAGTTTTTATATATATGTCGTTTTTTTGATGGCTCCCCTCATCCCCTGAGGTAGCAACTATATTGAAGGGTGTCTGCAGTCTTAGGTGACGAGATGGGGGGCTTATGATATTAGACTTTGTAGCCTATAATAAAAGATAATGAATTTCAAACCTTAACTAAACACATTTTTATTCAAAGATCAACCGTCTGTCATTACTCTTTAGTCTGCCACAAGAAACAACAACATTAAAATCATGAACTCAGATGTCATAGTAAAAAGAAAAAAAAAAGCAGTGACTGTTGTAACAGTGCATAAATCATACCTTTCTGTAACACTAACGCTAATAAGCCTAAACTTATTTTTTGTACACAGTGCCGTGAACTGTCAACCACTCCTATGCGTGCATCACTGTCCTCCTCCCAGCTCCAGCAACTTGCGCTCTCTTCATCAAGCTTTAAAACAAAAAGGGGACAAAAAGGTTGTATTGTCTTTGTGCATATAGATTAATTAGATAAATGAATATCTAAATTCGTGCCTAGCTGCCTACGGTATTTTTTTAAAACTTAGAAAAAAGATGCTGCAGCCAATGAGCAGCCGGCGGGGGCTGGTTGCAGGGCGACTCAACCTCCGCAGACAGTTTTTAATGTTTATCAGACAATAACTACTCAAGATTTTGCTTTTGTATAATTTTGGGGACAATTAGGGCCAGATTCGGGATTCGGGACAACAGTTTCGATTTCTGGACTGTCCCGAATTGTGAAGGGCGCTCTGAAAAGCAGCAGCGCAGGCAAAAGACTAAAAACTCTATTAAAACAGATGTCCAAATAAGCAAAACCGGTACGCTAAAAGCACGTTCTGGGTGCATGGAAAGATGGCGGTACGCTCAAGAGCTATATTTGAAAGTGTATTGCTCTTGAGCGTACCTCCACCTCTCCGTGCGCCCAGAACGTGCTTTTAGTGTACCGGTATGTTCATTTGGACATCAGCCCTTCTTTTCTAAAAAAAGAGAGACAAATGCTCAAAATTGCATGCAGATTGCCCCTCAAGGTCATTGCATGCATCTTCACTCAAACAAACGACGCAAAGACTGTGTGTGTCATTGGGTAGCAAATAATGCAGACACGGATGCACACACTGTCTAAATGCCTTGCTAGTGGACACCATGATAAACCAAGAAAGATTGCTCTTACCAGTTCGTTCAGATGCACGCTTCAAGCAAAACAGTCAGTGAAGACGAAGAAGAGAATGACGTGTTCTCCCGGCGCCTGTTATCCACAGTCACGCCGGTAGTGACGTCGGGGCTGTTGCCAGCCAACTAGTCTGTGTTTTTTCAATGTATGCTTCAGACATGGGTCACGACAAGGTGTTACCCATAGCGACCCATAGAGGACGCAGTTCCAAGTTCCCTTGAAAGGGAAATCATCTGGTTCTTGTGGTCTTGTTCCAGTGGCCGTCTAGGAGACGAGGTCTTTTCTGGGGATCTGTCACTGGGGATCTTCTTGTTGCCCTGATCGCTGCTGGCATCCAGGGCTATCGAGGTCATCTCTAGGTGCTGATCCGCTTTCTGGGCTAGATACGTACTGGATCCGGGTGACAGCAGTGACCATCAGATACAGACTAAATCTGGTGGCTACGGTGACCTCGGAATAAGAATTAAACAGACTGATATTAGTGTAGATGCCATTTCTTCTAGCAATGTAGCAAGTACCAGTTGTCTTTAATAAAAATCATCGGATTAGAAAATTTGAAATGTGTTAGTGTGTTATGTGTAAACCAGGTTAAAGAGATGGGTCTTTCATCTAAATTTAAACTGACAGAATGTCTCTACCTCCAGAACAATGTTAGGTAGGTTATTCCAGAGTTTGGGCGCTATATAGGAAAAGAATCTGCCACCCACATTTAATTTTGATATTCTTTGTATTATCAGATTGCCAGAGTTTTGAGATTGCAGTGGATGTGGAGAACTATTATGCAATAAGAGCTTGTTCAAATACTCAGGTGCTAAACCACTCAGGGCTTCCTAAGTACTTAGCAAGATTTTTAAAATATGTATATGTTTAATGAAAAGCCAGTGCAGTGTTGACAGGACCGGGCTAATATGGTCATACTTCCTGGTTCTAAAAGAACTCTTGCTGCTGCATTTTGTACCAACTGGAGTTTGTTTATTAAGCGTGCAAAACAACCACCCAATAAAGCATTACAATAATCTAACCTTGAGGTCATGAAACAAAGAATTAACATTTCTGCATTTGACATCGAGAGCATAGGTTTTAATTTAGATATATTTTTGAGATGGAAAAATGTAGTGTTACAAATGCTAGAAACATGGCTTTCAAAGGAAAGATTACTTCCAAATAGCATGCTTAGCTTCCTAACTGATGACGAAGAATTGACAGAGCAGCCATCAAGTGTTAGACAGTGTTGTATGTTATTACATGCAGAGGTTTTAGGTCAGAATTTTAGGTCAGAGTTTTTTTTCTGAATTTAGCAGTAAGAAATTACTCGTCATCCAGTTTTTGTATCAGTTATGCATTCATTTGGTTTTTCAGATTGGTATGTTTTGCCGAGCCCAGAAGGAATATAGAGCTGAGTATCATCAGCATAACAGTGAAAGCTAACACAGTGTTTCCTGATGATATCTTCCAAGTGTAACATGTAATGCGTGAAAAGTAATGGCCCTTGTACTGAGCCTTGAGGTACTCCATACTGCACTTGTGGACGATATGATACTTCTTTATTTACTGCTACAAATTGATGGCGGTCAGATTTGAAGTTCGATTTGAACAATGCTAATGCACTTCCACAAAGTTTATTCAAAAGAATGCTGTGGTCAGTAGTGCCGAATGCAGCGCTAAGATCCAGGAGCCCTAATAGAGAGATACAACCACGATCAGATGATAAGAGTACTACAATACGGTATAAATCCTGACTGTAAATCCTCACAGTTACCATTTTTCTCTAAGAAGGTATATAATTGTGAGGATACTACCTTTTCTAGTATCTTGGACAGAGAAGGGAGATTCGAGATTGGTCTGTAAATTAACTAGTTTTTTGGGGTCAAGTTGTGGTTTTTTACAGAAGAAATAGTCAGCATGACGGTTTTGGGGACATATCCTAATGACAATTACAAAATAATAATCAGAAGAGGATCTGTGACTTCTGGAAGCATCTCTTTTAGGAGCTTAGATGGTATAGGGTCTAACATGCATGATGTTGGTTTAGATGATTTAATAAATTTATAGAATTCTTCATCTTCTATAGTAGAGAATGAATGGAATGGTTTCTCGGGGGATCTTAAGCACACTATCTGATGTGATACTTTAGCTGATGTCTGCATGGTTAAAACTGTATATATAATTGTATAGATCTTGGAAGTAAAGTAGTTAATAAAGTCATTACTGCTGTGCTGTTGGGAGACATCAATGCCTGTTGATGCTTTATTTTTTTGTTAATTTAGCCACTGTATTGAATAAATACCTGGGGGTGTTTGTTTTCTTCTAAAAGAGATGAAAACTAATCAGATCTGCACGTAGCAGTTTTTTTTTATGCTTTTCTGTAGGATAGGGTACTTTCCACTAAAGCAATATGAAATACCTCTAGTTTTGTTTTCCTCTAGCTCTGCTCTATTTTCCGGACTGATCTCTTTAGGGTGTGAGTGTGCTCATTATACCACGGTGTCAGACTGTTTTCCTAATCAGATAACAACAGAGAGTGATAGGAAGATATAGATTCAACAGAAAAGCAATGCTACATAGAGCTACAATCACAAACCACTCAGCAGCATCACTACTACAGGCCACTAGAGTGCAGCATGATAACTGAGCTCTGTCTGCATCATATATAGCACTGTAATGCTCTCATGTATGTGTTTAGCAGGGCCTGTTTAATCATCAGGTGAAGTTAACTGTGGCTCCATGGTTTGTGTGTGTCTGTGTGCTCAACCCTCTCTATTCTTTAGGTTGACAAGTTCTTTTGTCATGTGGGATGTTTTAATGTGTGGAATCCATCAGTGTGGCTGTGTGCACCTGTCCTACACATCACTGAATATCCTCTCAAAATTTCTACACCTGGCGTCTCAATGCCGGCACCACCGACCAGAATAGCAGCATCATAATTGATGAGGCTTCCTGCTCTGTGACACGGGACTCTTAATAGACGCATGAAATCATGGTGAAATATTTATCATCCCTGGCAGTCTCTGACAAACATTCTCTGTTAAGAAGAAACATTCTTTTCCCATTGTCGTTACTCTTCTGAATGCATCAATTATTGATAGATAAAAGTATAAAGCAGTGACATGAAATTGCACAGTGTGACAGTGGAGTCCTGCAGTGGGACATGCTTCCGCCAAAACCATTTTTAACACAATATATACAGTTGCAATCAAAATTACTCAACCCCTCAGAGACTGCAGTACTTTACAAATACAAGCTTTTCTGAAGATCCAGGATAAAGTAAAATTGCATCTATAACAGTTCACTGGCATATTATAAGTGATATTGTCAATGTATAATTTTTTTGAGTTATAAGATTTTTTAATAATACTTAATTAATTAGTTAATTCAACCTCTATTCAACATTGCTGTTTTTAAATCACTTATTTGCATGGTGGGGAATTAAACAGTCTCAAAACACAATTAAGCTTTTAGAAACTCTATTAAAAACAGAATTAGCTTGAGCCGTTACACATACAGTTTGGCCCATGCATGTGTTGAAGTTGAGTAGGAAAAATGTCAACAGAGATCTCACAAAAGCTAAAGAGAATAAATATTGTATTACTTTAGAAAGGCTAAGGCTATATGAAGATTTCCAAGACATTGAAAGTTCCTAGAGACAGCTCTCAGCCTTATTCCCTAAGTTTAAAGTGTGTTTTACAAGAAAACCTTTGAGGGTGTTGAAAAAAAAGCACAATATCATAAATACGTTTAATCAGAGCAACTGAGAAAAACCTGCAATGTACAGCCAAAGACTTTCAAGATGACCCGATGAAAGGAGGAAAGCCATTTCAAAGCAGTGTTTAAGAATATCACTAGACAAGTACGGCCTTCATGTTGAGACATCTTGCAGAATACCACTCTTGATCAAGAAGAACAAAAGGCTGACTTGAACTTGATAAAATTTATTTGTGTAGACCTGTGGAGGAATGTTTTATGGGGTGATTTATCCAAACTGCAACTTTTTGGATCCATGGATCAGTGTAAGGTCTGCTGCAAAACAGCCAAAGCTCATAAGCAGAAGAACACCATCTCCATCCTCAAACTTGGAGGTGGATCAGTCCTGTTATGGGGTTTCTTTACTGTAGCAGGAAGTGGAAATCACGACTGTATGAAGGACATCATGGATTCTTTGAAGTATTAGCTCATTTTGACAAGAATTGTGATGCCTTTGGTGCAAAAACTGAAGCTGATGATCGATGGACTTCCCTGCAGGACAGTCATCCCAAAGTACACATCCAAATCTACTTCTACTTGGTTCAGGGATCAGTCATAGAATGTACTTGAGTGACGTGTTCAGTCTCCAGATTAAGTTTTCAATGAAAATATCTGGTTGAATTTGAAGAAAGCAGTGGCAATGTGAAAACCAAAGATTATCAGTGATCTGAAATCTTTTTCATGCGAGGATTGGATCAAGATTGTAGTACAGAGGTGACAGAAGCTTGTAAACACTTACAGACAGCGTTTATTGATGATTTTAAAGAATAAAAGATTCTGCACAAAGGGGGTTGAATAATTTTGAACATGAATGTTTTGAGCCAGTTTGAATTTTATCATGATTCATCAATGTTCCATTCTCAGAATCACTCAAAAGTGTATTAACAAACTTTCTCTAATACTTTACTGATGCATTTGTTGAATTGATTTCATAAAATGTTGTTCACAGCAGCAAAATGTCTTGCAGGTCAAGGGGGTTGAATAATTTTGAATTTTAAATTGCAACTGTATCAATATCCATCAGAATTAGATTATTTTAATAGAATTACATGAAGTTTTTAGAATCTCATATTATTTAAGAGACTGCTTAGCCATTGTGCCTTTGTATTTCCAACACAGGGTTATAGTGCAAAGGAATGTATTAATAATTCTATTGTTTGAAGTATACACTACCATTCAAAGGTTTGAGGTTGGATGTTTTTGAATGAAGTCTCTTCTGCTCAGCAAGACTGCATTTATTTGATGAAAAATACAGTAAAAATAGTAATATTGTTACATATTTTTATGATTTTGAATAACTTTTCAGTTTTATCATTTATCATTATCAATGATGAAAATATATACTGTATGCTTCAATTTTTGTAAACCGTGATAGATTCTGTAAACTGTGACGAATAGATACTGTAGATGACAGACAGAAAGACAGATGGTCAGATAGATAGATAAATAAATTACATATATTACATTCTGCTAATTGTGTTTTAGTTTAAGTTTTAGTTTATACAGTATAAACCTCCATTTTTCTTGATGCTGAATGAAAATGTATATCCATGCTATTTTCAATCTTCTCTAGGTTCTTTATGCTGCAACAAAGAAGAAGAATAAAAAAAATCATTCAAGCCTTTCTGGTCAAACACCCTTCAATTTACATCATTTTGAACAAACACAAATAATTCTGGGTGTTTCCTAACAGCAGTTCAGCATTAAATATGCATGATATTCCAGCTTCTGCTGTCAGGCACAATCTCACAGACCAGCAGTTTATGTTAAAATAACATTGTTAGAGATTTATAATCTACTATTATAATCTCTCTGGACTATTTCAGCGCCCACAATTATATTAATTAAATATTTAATGTACTTATTTAAAGTACATAATAAGTGAGATTGTACATTATCCAGCAGTAGATGTATCAATTAACTTTTCTGAAATGTTTTGCACATTTTTATTCAAAGTAAATGATATACTGTATATTGACCAATAGTAAGTGAATGTTGTTTGATGTCGGTGGGTGAACAGCTCTAATGCAGAGCATCTGTATGACTCCTGTGCTGACTTCACAGTGAGAGCAGGAGCGTCTAAACAATAGCCCCATTTTCTGATGTTGTGTGAGAACCATGGCTGTAGCTGGGGATTAGCTGGACCCCGGTGCAGGTTGTACCAGTAGGCCCTGTTTGAAATTTTATTTAGTTTGTTTTTTTCAAGTTTATAAGTGTCCAGGTACAGAAACTAAATAATCAAAGACAGAATAGCACTGCATAGTCTTCACAGTAAAATAAAATAAACAGTCAAACCAAAATTTCTTCAGACACCATCAACATTTCTCACATTATCACAGTTTTTTGCTATAGTAGAGTAGAGTAGAGTAGAAAACTTTAATGTCCTCAAAGAGGCAATTTGTTATGCAGTACAGACATATTGACACATAATCCACAACACAAACATTATCCACATGCACAATATCATGAATAAAAAATACAAATAAAAACTACTTCACATATGATCTCCAGTCATACCCCTCCCCATACCTTATTTGATTGGGTTATTGCCATTGGAATGAATTAGTTTTTTGCTCGGTTGGTTCTAACCTTAGGGTATCTATATCTGCGACCAGAAGGGAGAGGCTTGAACTCCACTGAAAGTGGATGGGTTGTATCCATGCAAACCTTGTCTGCCTTCTGTGCCAATCTCATCAGATATAGTTGGTACAAGTCTACCTGTTGTTTACCAATGATTCTTCCACAGGTTTTAACAATCTTACCCAATTTGTTCCTGTGGGTGATTTTTGAATGTCCATACCAGCATACAATACAGTAGGAGAGAATACTCTCAATAAAAGACTTATAAAAAAAGAGACAACATTTTGTTATCAACATTAAAATAATTAAGTTTTCTAAGAAAATATAAACGTTGTTGGCCCTTTTTAAAAACGGCATCAGCACACTGATCCCAGGATAACTTACGGTCAATGATAAGACCGAGATATTTATACTCCGTCACCAACTCTTTGGTCTTGGACGTATTCAAATGCAACTGGGAGGCTTCACACCAGTCAACAAATTCATGCAACACTGGACCGTGTTCAGTTTCATCTCGCTCCAGTAAACTAATCACAGCAGTATCATCTGCAAATTTAATTATATAACGTCCAGCATAACTACTGCAACAACAGTCAGTGTACAATATATACAATAGTGGTGACAAAACGCTACCCTGTGGTGTCCCAATTGAAGTGAAGTGGACCCCAGATAATGTGTTCCCCACCCTTACTCTCTGTGGCCGCCCACTCAGGAAGTCCAAGATCCATTTAATTAGTGTTTTGTTTAGTTGGAAATTGTCTCTAAGTCTGTTTGCTAAAATTTGTGGGTGGATTGTATTGAATGCTGATGAAAAGTCTGCAAATAAAATGCGAGCATGTGTTTTACAACCCTCCAAGTGTGTATACAGATAATTTAAAAGCACCACAATGGCATCGTCCGTCCCCCTCCCAAGTCTATAAGCAAATTGTCTTGATCAAATTGATCTGCTCAAGTGATTTAACTAAAAGAGAGGTGAGGGCAATAGGCCTGTAATCCTTGGATGAGGATGGATGAGAGACTTTGGGAAGGGGTTTCACAACTGCTGTTTTCCAAAGCAGTGGAACCACCTGGGTGTCTATTGAACGTTGGCCGTTTTTCATCACTCTGCCTCCAATGTTATCCAGCCCCGGGCTTTTTCGTTCGTTAGTCCTCTCAAACACTCGCTGGACCATCTCCTTCTTGATTATCAAAGTGCTCTCCATCCCAGCATCGTCCATTAAAATCTGTTGCCAGGCAGAAATATTATCATTATCATTTATTTCAAAACGGGTAAAATGTTCATTTAAGTTGTTGGTCAAAACAAGGGATGGTGCGTCGTCCATGAAGTCAATTTTTTTCCCTGTCTTGAAGGGGGCGTTGGCCATCAACTTTATACCAGTCCATGCAGCCCTTGAATTTCCTGCAGCCAGGGTACTCTGTTTCTTGTCCTTGTACTGACACCTGGCCTTATAGATCTCCTTATTTACCTTCCTTTGCATATCTTTTCTGCTCTGTAAGCTTCCTGAAGCGAAGACTCTCTTTTTCTCATTTAGTATGTCCTTTAATTATTTCGTCACCCACGGTTTATTATTTGGGTACACCTTGATGATTTTAGTTGGAATGACCGCACTCACACAGAAGTCTATGTAGCCCGAGATAGCATCTGTTCGTGAAGGTCAGTTGAAGAGTCCTCGAAAATGGTCCAGTTTGTACACACCAGGCATCCTTTCAACGTCTCTATACTGTCCTCATCCCACACCTGAATCTGCTTTTCCACAGGCTTAACCCTTTTCAAAACCTGTTTATAAGTGGGTCTTAGTAGGACAGTGTTGTGATCTGAGCCACCCAGGGGGGGCCTGGCACTCTATGAGTATGCCTTGGGGATGGAGCCATAGCATAAATCGATAATTTTATCTTTTCGTGTTGGACAGGTGACATACTGTGAATAGGTAGACAGAGTTTTTTTGAGGGTACAGTTATTAAAGTCCCCCATTATAAACTTGGGCGCATCTGGTGAGTTTATCCAATTCTTGGGTGATATTAAAAATAATGTCTGCTGCATTATTTATGTCTGCTCTTGGGTGTATATAGACAACAGTCAGAAATATTTGTGGGAATTCACGGAGAAGATACGAGGGGCGCATAGAAACTGATAAAAGTTCAATATCTTTAGTGCAAATCTTTTTTCTTACCACAGTTGTTTTGCACCATCTGCCGTTTATCATGACGCACATGCCCCCTCCATGTTCCTTGCCTGTAGCCATGCTGCATCGATCCAAACGTATTAAACTAAATCCTTCAGGACAAACTTCGGAGTCTGGCACAGTATCATTAAGCCAAGTTTCAGAGAAGGCTAAGATACAGGCTTCCCTATATTCATGCAGGTAACGAGTGTTTACTCGCAACTCGTTTGCTTTTCTTTTTAGCGATTGGACGTTAGAGTATATAGTTTAGAAAATGGTAATCAAATATGACAATAACTCAGTGAAACTGTCAGAACAAATTAATCTTGACAATGTCAGATAACTTTGATAGAAATGTATATAATGGATTACAATCAAACAAAACTTCAGGCAGCTGAAAGTATGACAATATTTACACAACAATCAATACTTTGTTGAACAATTACCAAGGAATGCTTAATTTAGTTTTGTTCAGTATGTGGTGTGAAAAGGTTGTATTAGCAATTAAAGAAAAAACACTTGTTGAGGTCAAAGTGTCTGAATAATTTTTGATCAATTTCACTGGTAGTACAGTATGAAGAATATTTAGCTATCCTCGCTTACAAAAATGAACTAGTATAGTGTCCTTGTAATGAGGAGTCAGAGGCGTTCGGATCCATGTGCAGAACTTTATTCAAAGAATGGTCAGACTGGCAGAACTCAGGAATAGCATCAGGTATGTTAGGGGCAACCAGAATCGAAAACAGAACCAAGCAGAGATCAGGGCAGGCAGCAGAGAATCAGAGTCGAAATACACAATCCAAGATCAGACATGGGAAAAACATACACGAGGGAAAACGCTCGGAAATGCTAGACAGGCTAAACAAGACTTTGCAGTGAGTGAGAGTGATTGTGCTGCTTTTATGTGTGTGTAAATGAGGTGCAGGTGTGGCAAGGAAATTGGCTGATGAATGAGGTGCAGGTGTGGCAAGGTGATTGTGATGCAGTGACTCATGGGGAATGAAGTTCGGGTGTGGTGAAACAGTATGAGGGGTGCTAGTGTCCAAGTGACATGATGGGTGGAATGGTCCTGAGTGGAGTGCCCTCTACTTAAGTTCATGGGCACTCCATTGTGGAGCGGATTCGGAATAGGGGGAGGGGCCGAGGGCCGGGTCCATGTGGACGTGCAGTGGCTGGGGACTGGGGCAGAGCAGGCAGAACTGGGCCTAACATGGAGATTAGGAGCCTTTCTCCATTAAACAGGGAAACAGGGGCCTGCCATGGGCTTAACTCGGGAACAGGGGCCCGCCATGGGCCTAACTCGGGAACAGGGGTCCACCAAAGCAGAGCAGGTGGCGTGGGAGCCCACCAGAGCGGAGCAGGAGCCCACCAGGGTGGAGCAGAGGACCACCACAGCCGAGAAGACTGGACAGAAGCACACCAGGGCGGAGCAGAGGACCACCACAGCCGAGAAGACGGGACAGAAGCCCACCAGGGTGGAGCAGAGGACCACCACAGCAGAGCAGACTTGGTGACTTGACTTGGCTCATGAAGATCATTGTTGACTTGACTGTGCTCATGAGGATCAACTGTGACTTGACTTGGTTCCTGAAGATCGACTGTGGTTTGATTTGGTACATGAAGATTGTTGTTGACTTGACTTGGCTCATGAAGATCAACTGTGACTTGACTTAGTTCACAGAGGTTAATGACTTGCTTTTACTCATGAAGTTTAACTGTTGTTTCACTTGATTCTTGGGTGTTAGTGGTGACCTGACTTGACTCATGAAGTTTAACTGTTGTTTCACTTGATTATTGGGTGTTAGTGGTGACCTGACTTGACTCATGAAGTTTATCTGTTGTTTCACTTGATTATTGGGTGCTAGTGGTGACCTGACTTGACTCTGAAAAGTTGACGGTGTCCTGACCTGACTCTGGAAAGTCGACCGCAGCTGCCATCTTGCGCAGGCGGCTCTGGGCTGGCGGCCATCTTGCGCAGTGGCGCTGGGCTGGTGGCCATCATGTGCAGCGGCACTGGGCTGGTGGCCATCTTGTGAACAGTCTCCAGGCTGGCAGCCATTTTGTGTAGAGACTTTGGGGCTTCAGTGCTGTCCTCCGCCTCTCCCACAATGAACGGAGAGTCACATAAAATCAGTGTATAGTCTATGATGTCCCTTAAACTGCCCTTAAAATCCCCTTCAGGTAACAATGATTTAATTGGTTCATGAGTCCAAAACGGAACAAGTCCTTAAACAAAACTTCATCATAGTACTGTACTTGATATGATAGCTCACAGAACTGTTGAACATACTCTTCAGTAGATAGGGCTCCTTGACGAAGGTGCAATAGCTGATCTACTGGGTCAACGATAGAGCGGGAGAGTTGATGTGCTGACCTTGAAGTGGGAACAAACATTTCAGTAACGAGAGTATACCGGGCTGCTGGATCCTGGTATGGCGAAGTCTTCTTTAACGAGCTGTTCAGATCCATGTGCAGAACTTTATTCAAAGAATGGTCAGACAGGTAGAAATCAGGAATGGCGTCAGGTATGTAGGGACCACCAGAATCGAAAACAGAACCAAGCAGAGATCGGGACAGGCAGCAGAGAATCAGAGTCGAAATACACAATCCAAGATCAGACATGGGAAAAACAAACACAAGGGGAAAACGCTCGGAAATGCTAGACAGGCTAAACAAGACTTTGCAGTGAGTGAGAGTGGTTGTGCTGCTTTTATGTGTGTGTAAATGAGGTGCAGGTGTGGCAAGGAAATTGGCTGATGAATGAGGTGCAGGTGTGGCAAGGTGATTCAGTGACTCATGGAGAATGTAGTTTGGGTGTGGTGCAACAGTATGAAAGGTGCTAGTGTCCAAGTGACAACTGGTGGTTGATGGGAGGAATGGTCCTGAGTGGAGTGCCCTCTACTTAAGTTCATGGGCACTCCATCTAATGATCGTGACAGTCCTGCACCCAATAGTAAAAAAAAAAATATAAACAATTATATCTGGTCTCTGTAGTTTTAACAAAAAATAATCCACAGCCATTAAGTAAAGAGCAGTGAGTGACTTTCTGTCTTTCATCTTCTTGAATTAACATTAAATACACAGACAGCAGAGCTAGAAGATTAGGCGCGGTCACTTTAAGAGACAATGCATCCAGTATAGTCAAGTCAAGTCACTTTTATTTATATAGCGCTTTAAACAAAATACATTGCATCAAAGCAACTGAACAACATTCATTAGGAAAACAGTGTGTCAATAATGCAAAATGACAGTTAAAGGCAGTGCATCACTGAATTCAGTGATGTCATCTCTGTTCAGTTTAAATAGTGCATTAATTTGCAATCAAGTCAACGATATCGCTGTAGATGAAGTGACCACAACTAAGCAAGCCAGAGCCAGCGGCAAGGAACCAAAACTCCATTTGTGACAGAATAGAGAAAAAAATCTTGGGAAAAACCAGGCTCAGTTGGGGGGCCAGTTCTCCTTTGATCAGACAAAACCAGCAGTTCAATTCCAGGCTGCAGCAAAGTCAGATTGTTCAGAAGAATTATCTGTTTCCTGTTCCCCCTTGTCCCAGAGGCTCTAGCTGTCCTGGTCTCCGCTGTCTTTCAGGGCTGTAGAGGTCCTTTCTAGATGCCGATCCACCATCTGGTCTGGATACCTACTGGATCCGGGTGACTGCCTAAAAATCCTTTAACGGATTTGGATATGAGAAGCATATTAGTGTGTTATGTGTAAGCCAGGTTTAAGAGATGGGTCTTTTAATCTAGATTTAAACTGCAAGAGTGTGTCTGCCTCCCGAAAAATGTTAGGTAGGTTATTCCAGAGTTTAAGCGCCAAATAGGAAAAGGAACTGCCGCCCGCAGTTGAACCTGTAGTTGAGCTGTATAAGGATGCACATCCAATTTCTTTCATTCCTAGATCGCTATTTTGGCATATTTTGAATGTATTTGTCAAAAACAAGGAGATGGCAGATTTGGTGTTTAAGCACGTTGAGACTTGTCTCTGCATGAGCCTTGAACACCAGAACACCAGGTGCTGAATTGGGCTCTTTCTCATCTTTTTCTTTTTGTTTAAATTGCGATTTGTATTTGTTAGTTCAGGTGCAGGAGGACACAAACTTCTTGAAGAGAGCTCGGTTCGGTGTAGCTGTCCATGATACATGGCTCTCCCCATGCGCTTCGAACATAGGACGCAAGTAACCAGTTCAGTTGAGTTTTCCCACATCTTGTGTTTGAATGCTGTAAACTCTTTTGAATGTTTAAATGAACCTGAGGTGCCATCGAGCAGGGTGAGGGAGTGTGCCGCCATGGAGGCTCGAAGCGGTGGGCTGGAGTGAGTTGCCAGGGATGGACGAACTCGCTGCCGGCTGCCCCCGATGTGGAGGGGTGGCTGCCATCCGAGTGGAAGCGGAGGAGTCGCCACCATTTGCCAGGGGGCCGGAGCCTGCTGCCATCCAAAAGAATGAGGAGGAGCAGGGAAAAGGGGACTCCTGCCGGCTTCCCAAAACCGTAGTATCCGTCGCCATCCACCGAATAGCGGAGGAGTGTCATGCCGTCTGCCGAGGGTACTCCAGTGCCACCGCAGAGGAGTTCACCCAGCTTGTGGAGGGCCGAGCGGCAGTGCGTCTGGGAACTGGAACAAATTATTTTGTTTTTTCTTTTTTCTTTCTCCTCTCTCCCCTCTCTCATCTCTGTCACTCCTCATCCTTCCATCTCCTTTTCTCTCGCCTCCTACCCACAGGTTCCCGCAGGTCACCGTGAGCAGTCCCCCTGGAGGGAGGCGGGGCTGAGTAGAGCGCAGTCTCGTGGGTTTCTTTGAAGATGGTACTCCTCTGGTACTGCTTGGTGACTTCAACATCCACCTAGATAAACCCCAGGCTGCTGACTACAACACTCTGCTCGCCTCAGTTGATCTCACGCGAGTGTCTACTACAGCGACTCACAAATCAGGCAACCAACTGGACCAACAAACTCTTCAGTTGCTCCACTGAACACCTCAGACCACTTCCTCATTACTGCTAAACTAGCATGTACTCCTGAAGTGGCACATACTCCAACGCAGGTCACCTTTTGACAGAACCTACACTCACTCTCTTCATCTCGCCTATCTTCTGTGGTTTCACCCTCATTTCCTTCACTGTCTCAGTTTTCAGCTCTGGACACGGACAGTGCTACGGACTCTCTCTGATCCTCTCTAACCTCTTGCTTGGACAACTTTTGCCCAATGTTGTCTAGACCAGCACGCACCACCCCATCTGCCCCCTGGCTGTCCAAGGTTCTCCGTGAACACCGCTCTAAACTCAGGGCTGCAGAGAGGAAATTACATAAATCAAGAAACTCTACTGACCTCAGTGTGTATCAGTCTCTCCTCTCTTCCTTCTCTGCAAATGTTTTCACTGCTAAAACACCCTACTACCACAACAAAATTAATAACTATTGTGACACTCTTCAAAACTTTATCTTCTCTTCTTAATCCGCCTCCTCCTCCATCGACTTTTACAGTTGACGACTTTGCAGTTCTCTTCACAAATAAGACAAGAACCATCAGTGACCAATTCTCCACACAGCAGACTGAGGATAATTTCACAATGACCAATGCACACTCTCTCTCATCCTTCTCTTCACTCTCAGAGATGGACGTTTCCAAACTTATCCTGTCCAATCATCCTACTACTTGTCCACTTGATCTGATCCCCACTAACCTCCTTCAAGCAATCTCTTCTTCAGTCATACCTTCTCTTACTCACATTATCAACTCCTCTCTTCACTCTGGAACATGTCCCTCAGCATTTAAGCAGGCTCGGATAAGCCCACTGCTTAAGAAACCATCTCTAAATCCAGTGCTTCTAGAAAACTACAGACCGGTATCCCTTTTTCCATTCATTACAAAGACACTTGAGCAAGCTGTGTTCAACCAGCTCTCTATGTTCCTTGTACAGAACAACCTCCTGGACAGCAACCAATCTAGCTTCAAAAGTGGCCACTCAACTAAGACTACCCTGCTCTCAGTTACTGAAGCCCTACGGCTGGCAAGAGCAGCTTCAAAATCCTCAGGACTCATCTTACTGGATCTCTCTGCTGCTTTGGACACAGTTAATCACCAGATTCTCCTGCCCACCCTCAGAAATATGGGCGTCTCTGGAACCACACTCCTGTGGTTTAAGTCCTACCTGTCCAATAGATCCTTCAGCATGTCTTGGAGGGGTGATGTTTATAAGTCACTCACACTTTTCTCTTGACCTAAGGATGCATACTTCCACATCCAGATAGGCCCCCATCACAGGCAATTCTTGAGATTCATGCCGGGTGTGACCTCAGGAAGCTCAGCCCGTCTTAGCCTTGGGTTGTTGTTAACTTCTGCTTATGGAAGTTTGATACTTTTAATCGTTCCACTACATTAGCACGACGTGATTGTACTGTGTTCCTATAGCATCTTAGCAAGACGCAGTACGAGTGTAGTATCAAAAGGCAACGTACTCGGTTACTAACATAACCTTACTTCCCTGAGATTCAGGAATGAGTACTGCCTTGCTAGCCATGCTATGTAGCTGCATGACTCATGGCTTCAGTTGAAGTAACCTGAGAATCCTGTGGCGAATGCCCAGTTATATAGCTTTACCTGTATATTCTGGTGAGCTTTGGCAGGCTTTAATGGTAGGGTGACAGTCCCAAAATCTAAACTGTTGTCCCGAATCCCAAAACTGGCCCTTCAAAGCAAAATCTTGAGTAGTTATTGTATGATAAACAATTAAAAACTGTCTGCGGAGGTTGAGTCGTCCTACAACCAGTCCCCGCCGGCTGCTTATTGGCTGAAGCATCTTTCCGTTGACATGGGTGGTGTACCGGAACCCCAACATACTGCTAAAAAGCAAAAACGCCTCTGCAGGTACCTGGAGGAGTGGGTGGGGAAGTACCCATGGATTGCCACACCCTTAAGCAGTGAAAGTAAAGCGTTCTGCAAAGTGTGTAGGAAAGAGTTTGGTGGAAGCCTGCATGCTAGCAGCAAGCTGCACTGTACCAACACCATGATAGTACAGACCAACACGTTAGTCTCATCTTTCTTCAAGAAGCAGGATGATTCCATGTATAATAAAATAGCTGCTGCTGAGCTGACCACCATGTTCCACTGTGTGGCCCACCAACAATCATACAGATCGCTTGACTGTGTGATGAAGTTAACACAAAAACTGTACTCTGACTCGGCTATGGCTAAATTCATCACCTGCGGTCGCACAAAACATGAGGCACTGGTCACAAACGTCCTGGCACCCCTCGCATTTGACTTCTACCAGAGCCTCGAGTCAAAAGAAATATTCTTTCCATTGCAACAGATGCCTCTAATATAGGAACAAAATCAGTCTGCCTTCAAAAGTTGCCACTCAACTGAGACTGCTCTGCTCTCAGTTACTGAAGCCCTGTGACTGGCAAGAGCAGCTTCAAAATCCTCAGTACTCATCTTACTGGACCTGTCTGCTGAACACAAACTCAGCATCCATAACATCTCTATATACTCGGCTGACAATGCGACAGCAGAATTACAGCAGAAAACACTCCATTTACCAAAGTCAGAAAAAAACTGCCCAGCTCACATTATACACGATGCCGTTGAACGTGCCTGTAATGCACTGCAAACAGATGTGGAGACTATTGTGATAAAACCATTCAACCATTTCAGCTGTTCTGCCAAGAGAGTTTCCATCCTCAAAGAAATGTTTGAATTTGCTGAAATTGAGTAACATACACTGTTGCGCCACGTCCCGACACAATGGTTGAGCCTGCTCCCTGCAATTCACAGACTTATCAACACCTGGCCAGCTGTGCGGAGCTACTCCTTGTCGCTGGGAGAGGAGGAGTGCCCCCGTGTCCTCTGGGATGCACTCCAGGGTAATGAGCATGGAGAGGAAGATGAATGCAGTGAGTTGGAGGTTACTCTCTTCTTCTTGCAAAATACTTTAAAGATGTTCACTGGTGCCGAGTCTTGAGAATGACAGTCTCACCTTAGTTGAAGTGTATGCGCTAATGAACGGCCTCAAAACCAAACTGCAGCAGCGCAAAAAATATTCTTTTTTCAGAGCAAAAGTTGACTTTGTCCTCCTCTCCTCTATTAACCTTAGGGTTGATAGGCTCAAGAGAGAATTCACAAGTTTCTATGATACTGTGGAGCAATACCTTGAGAAATGGTTCAATTTCTCAGAAACTGGGCACTGTTCAACATCCAGTGTTTCAATCTACAGGAAAAAGCAAGAAATCAGCTACCAGAAATTAACCGCAGCTGTATCTGCCCTTCAGATGGAGGATGAGCTTGACCTGGATGAGCTCTACAACGAGAGCTGTGTTCTGAAAGAGATATTGTGTCATCTGGAGATACACAGTCAACCTGTAGGTCAGCTTTGGGCCCAAGCACTCAGAAGCAGGTCTGCGTTCCCACAGTATGCCAAGCTACTGTCTTTCATTTTGAGCATCCCCATGAGCAATGCATACTCAGAACGGGTGTGAAACCTCCACAAAATATGCTGACATCAGGCCTCCACAACCAAGGTAGGCTATAGTTTTATTAAAGTTTCATTGTTTCTATTCATTAATCTAATTAATCTATATGCATAAAGACAATACAACCTTTTTGTCTCCTTTTTGTTTTAAGCCTTGATGAAGAGAGCGCAAGTTGCTGCAGCCGAGAGGAGGACAGTGATATGCGTACAGGAGTGATTGATTGTTCGCGGCACTGTGTACAAAAAATGCTTCACTACATAATTATTTCGTTATTTTCGTTTAAGCTTAATAGCGTTAGGCTATACAGAAAGGTCTAATTTACGCACTGTTACTTACAACAGTCATTGTTTGTTTGTTTTCTTTTCACAGTCACATTTGAGTTCATGATTTTAATGTTGTTGTTTTTTGTGGCAGACTAAAGACTAATGACAGACTGTTGATCTGTGAATAAAACTATGTTTGGTTCAGGTTTGAAATTCATTATCTTTTATTATAAGCTACACAGTCTAATATCATAGAATTACACTGTTATGGGAATTTTATCACAGAACTGACCTGAACCGAATCCTCATGTGATGAAGGATCAACAAACAGAACTAACAAATATTGCTACATGTGTGACTGCATCATATAATAATTATTAATTAATAGTATTAATAATATTAATCGTCTCTACGTCTTGTATTCATTTTTTCTAAAAATCCTGTCAAACGTGCACAAACTGACAGTCACCACCATAAGCTACTACTAAATATTGTAGAAACATAATTTTCTGTTAAGTTGCTCTGTAACGATTTGTATTGTAAAAAGCGCTATACAAATAAACTTGAATTGAATTGAAGTGATGCATGAATATGCAAATTGTGGACAAATTAAATGTGTATATTTAACATTCTTAAAGTAGACGGCCAACGTACTACAGGCTACTTGCACAATGTTTCATAAACTGCTATATTTATCAGAGACAGATAACAGAAAATGAGATATCTAGATTACAGTAGCCTATCTACACGCATGCTGGATGTTTTTATCTGTGAGCGGTTCACGCGTCTTCCTGTAGCGCACTTCTGAGCTCAATGACGCGCTTCTTGACGGGCAGGAATTCTCACGCTCGCGCGCCTGTGTCGCGTGACTCTCTCACGCGCGCGCACCCGCCCGCTCCGAATCCACGGGCTGAATGATGCTCGCGGTGCGTGTCCGTGGCAGCGCTCCCCCGGCAGCAGCAGCAGCAGCAGCATGTCCACAGTGATGAGTGGCTTATTGAATATGGCGAGTCTCGCGGATTTCGAGCCGCTCGCAGCGGTGATTCCCGCCACGAAAGTTGAGATCACCGTGTCGTGCAGGTGAGTGCCGCGCGTGGCTCTGTCACTGGTGAATCTGAATGCTTCTGTGATTCCGAACACTCACGCGTGCAGTTTCAAATGAAATGATAATTTGAAGGCTGCATCAGCATTTTCCATAATGCATTGCAATTTGAATGACTTTTTTAATGCCCGTGCTTGCTTATGTTTTTGCAAGGCTCATTTATAAAGTGCATTATTGGTGTTTTATTTATAATTTGCGTGCATCATTTGATTGCAAAATAATCATCTCGTGCTTATATTAAAACAAATAATATATGCGTCAGCTATGAAGGGACATTTGAGTGATTTAAATCAATCGTTCAAAAGTGTAAGTCTGTATAATACATTATAAAGAGTAGAAATTATGATTTTTCATTATGATTATATACAGTTTTATTTCAAGTGTATGCTGCATCAAAATACATGATAACATGACATCACTTGAAATCGGGTGTTATACATGCGTTATTATTATTATTAATGATATTTTTCTGCTCGACTGTATTTTAACATGGTTATTATTATTTACAATAACATGCAGCTAACTGTAAGATGTATTATATGGATTATGAATGCATACATAGATAATTCAATTTTTATGTTATAATGCATATGCTTTGGATTTATGATGCATTCCATCAGACAGTTCTTCAGTATTTCATCATATTTGCATCCATGAGGTGTTGATGTCCTGAGAAGCAGCGAGTTTATCTCTTTAACTTCCTTCTGACTTCAGAATTTAAAACAGGTGCTTTGTCCAAAGCTCAAAATGGACTTGCATTGATATGTAAAACTGCTGAATAACTGAGTAATTCAGTCATTGTTCATTATTAAAACGCATCTCTGTTCACACCTGAGGTGAGTGCTGAGAGAGCGGAGGTCTGCTGTGAATATATGAGATGATCATGAGGGTTATTTTCAGGGAGGAGAGGTTTGTATGCTGGATAAAAAATCATATTATTATTTGTTTAACAATAAACGGAAAAAGTTACGGGGACGCCAGTTTTGTACAGCACTTGTTTTATTCTTCTTCATAAATTATTACAATTATTAATTTCAGTACAGTACAGGTAAAAATTCATTCATTTTTAAATTGGAAAATAGCATGCAGTTTCAGCATCCAGATGTGTGTAAAATACTAACACCAAAGTTAGGTCTTAATAAATTACCTAAATAAGTCATTGGTCGTTGTGAAGGTGAAAACAAAAGCTATTCCTGCATTCTGCAGTGAAGCCTTTGGTCGAGTGCTTGTATCGACTGATTGACTCGTTTCGTCTGAGCACATTGAAGCGGGACCCTCCGTGCTGGAGGTCCTGTCAATACACACCTCAAGAGAAAGAGGCCGAGGACAACAAACAGGAGAAGAATCCTTGCTCTGGGCTTGAAAAACAGTGACAGGAGTGATTGATTGATTTCATCTGTCAGTCAGAATCATAAATCAGTCAGCTGTAAGCCATTCAAGAGTTCTAAACATTACAAAACAGAACATTACATAACATTGCATAAACAAAAACCTCATGTTTATTTATTAACAATGAATTAGGCAGGATGTGAGTATGGTATATATTCTGTCTAATTCAAACCCAATAAATAAACATGAACATTTTTAAATGCTACTGTTAAAACCTGTAAACTGTAGTATTTTTCAGGTTTTATTTGTTTGTTTTTTTCTTTTTTGCCCTAACACAATATATATATATATAAATATATATATAGTTGAGTGTTTACTTTATTGAACATATTTAAAAACCACAGCTTTTCACATCCCTGTGTCTATAGAATCAATATTGATTTAATCTGCTTTCAATACTGTCATAATGTCAGTCTTGATGACACTATTTGCTCGTCGATGTGAAGATCTTTACAGAGCGAGAGTTTTGACTCGGGCTTTCCATATTTAAGCCCCCCAGGGGGGACGTCCTCATTAGTGCCACTAAACTTTATCACACTTCATGCTTTAATTACATTCCTCATGAATTATTCCTCTGTGTTTTACCAGCAAATATGAATGCGGAACGAGTCCGGAAGAGGAGCAGGGATAAGCACTAATTAAATTAGTAAGAGGACAGGGAGTGTCGGTGGATGTGATTGGCAGCTGGGCTTGTTTATGATGGAGAGCGGCTGGTGTGGGCGGAGAGAGTTCCGCTTTGCTGGGATTTTAGATGGGAATGTGCTGTTTCACCGGGGAACAGCCGTGTAAATGTTTCATGAGGATGCTCGTTCTGGAGCATTTCTGCACTCTAGCTACCGTGAGGTTTCGGCCATGTGCTTTAATGGCTGGATCTGACTTTTTCAAGTGGCACATGGATCTACAGCGTATGGAGGGGAAACACATGTTCAGTCCTTGACTTTAATCTGTAAGATGCATAGAGCACTCTGGAACACATAGTCCTTTTTTAAATATATGAGATGTAAATGTAATAGGTGAAAGAGGTTCGGCTGACAAAAAAAGAAAAAGAAAAGACAAGAAAAGGGAATCCCTGTATGACATTTTAATACGAAATACGTTTGGATGTGTTTGATATACGAAAGCATTCAAAAGACAGAGTGATATGTATACAAATATACAAATAACCCACTGAGGGATAGTTAAGTTAATTAATGTGTTCATTAGTAGTTGATGCGATGCTGAAATGTTGAGAAAGCACTGCAAAATGATTTTGTGAATCCAGTGGTCAAATGCCGTGTGGTCTCTCAATTCTCTGTGTTATTACAGACATTAGAGGGACTGGTCATTGTGTAAATGTCAACAAAACTGGAAGAGTGTTTATAAGTGGTAGGCTATTATAGAAAGGAAAACTTAAAAGATAAAAAAAAGAATAAATAGGGAGAACCAATACATTATTCATTATTTATTGCTATTGTGTGAATCATTTGTTATCAATAAAAAAGTAACTGTAGTATGATTACAAGTATTTAAAAATGTCAAGTACTTAATTTTTGGGATCTGATAATGTAATCTTCTCATGTTTTTGTTTGTAGTTACTGGTCATACAGGTTATTTGATTATGTATGCATTTGGGATAATATGTTATGGATTATATTTCCAGGTAGAGTTATAGATCATTGTTATATACTGATTTGCATTAATCGGCACATTAGTCTAATGTGTTATGATGCATGGTTATACATTCAGTTTCAGTTGGGGTTATGTGTTATTGGTTACATGTTTGTACTTTTAATATATGTATTGTGAATTATATATTAAACTTGGCTCTTGGTTATTGGTTATACACTGTTTGCTTGTGTGCTATTGATTTTAATATTTAGATGAGTCTGTGGCTCATTGGTTATATTAATTTTCACTTTTGGTTTATTGGTTATATTCTGTGGCTATGTGTAGTTATGTTTATGGAGCATATATTAAGGTAGGTTTATGGTTAATTGGTCATATATTCAGTTGGGTCAATGAGTTCTTGGTTATAATATAAATTTATTTGGGCTTATATGTTGTGGGTATGGTTATGCTTATTTGTATGATTATTAGGGCCGGGACTCGATTAAAAAAATTAATCTAATTAATTAGAGGCTTTGTAATTAATTAATCGAAATTAATCGCATTTTAATTGCAGATAAATATTTGACCTGAGAACAGTGAGAAAGTAATTTTTTTTTCACATGGATTTATAGTATACCATTGAATAATGACTGAATACATAAGCTTAAGCATCAAAATATTGTTTATTTTTGTTCAACCAAGTCTAGACCAGTGCCATGAAGTGTAGCAATAGCATATTTAGAAACAATTTAGAAATAGTACATTTCAGAAATTCAGGAAGCTTATAGGTGCTGGAACCTTCTGTAAAGTGTTTTTTAAGTAAAACACAATACTGTCAATTACATTCAGAACATTGGAAACCCTGACTATTAGAAAACATCTCTCTGTTGCTTCAGAGGCCATAACATACTAAGCCCAACTCTCAATAACCTTGGCCAAAACAATAAAGAGTTCAACTTAAACTGTTGCACCAACAAAATAATACATAGTTGAACATAAAGTGTAAAGTCCACGCTAGCTGCTATATGTTTTGCGTTTAGGTGATACTTGAGGCTCGATGTGCTGCTGCGGTGATATCAAAGAGTATAGATACTCTTTGGTGATGTGCGAACGCTAGTTGGTGCTCCAGTATAATCGGTCCGCCGAAACTCATCCAGTGAGAAACGTTCCGCGGTGCAAAAATAAGTTATTAAAAATGCGGGATTTTTTTTTCTGTAATTAATTAATCTTAGTTAACGCGTTATTTTTTGTGTAATTAATTAATCTCAATTAACGCGTTAAAGTCCCGGCCCTAATGATTATATATTTGTTTGAAGTTTTAATTTATAGGTCATATATGCAGTTGGTATTTTGGGTGATATATTGAGTTTTGGGTTATATGCTATCAATTACATATTCATTTGAGCCTATGGCTAATTGGTCATACATTCATATGTGTTCATTAGGGGTTGCATGATTACTGATTCCTACTAGTTGATTTTTTATTTAAAAAATACTCGAGTTACTCGACTACTCGTGGTTCATGATGCTGTAAATGAAAATAAATTTTTTTATCTTATTAATTTATAACCTAATGCAACAATTACATATATAAATTGTCAAAACTATTATGACATTACATATTTAAATTTTCATATGACAGCCAGTATTTGTATTTGTGTCTGTAACAATCACAACATTTTTCGTATCGGATACAACATCGTACAGTAGCTACTTGATAAGAACGTTATGACTCTTTATCTTTTTTATCTTTTATTTCATAGTTATCACTGAACAAGTATGCCGTGTTAAACTAAAATAATTATTTATTTCTAAAATAATATTTATCATGCAAGCAGAGAGATGTCATGACAAACGTTTAGTGATCATTTGAACACGACTGAATCCATTCAATGCGCACATTTTCATTACATTAATTCTTTAAGCAAGTCTTAATGTTTAGTAAACTTCACCAAACAAATGTGCGTCTGCCACACAAACCAGCCATAGATAAAGATGCAAACATGTAGGACAAATAGACAATGTATCCGTATCTAAGCTGATTATAAGTCTACTCTCGAGAGATAATTGATTAGTGTTTTGAGAGACTGAGATGCAGCGCTGCTGTTTGATTGGTGAGCATGCTTTGCTTATTCCATTCATTCGTATCATATAGTAGCCTAAGGTTTAAATCATTGCCTTTTAAATAAATACAATAGAACGTTTATGATGAATTAATATAGGTATATTATTCTTGCCAAGCTCTGATTTCTGAGAGATGCACAGAGATACAACAGCAATGCTGTGTTTGATTTGCGCTCTTTTCATTCATAAAGTTTACATTAATTCACTTCACACTCGTGACTTTAGAGGTCTGTGTATAATATTGCGCTGATCCCCCTCACCTGTTATCTAGCAAACTCCGGACTGTGCCAGCTTCAGCCGAGTATTCAGGCAGAATTATTCCTTGTCTGTATTCATTTTTGAAGCCTTTATCCATGCCATTCGGAATAAGGTATTCTACTTCAGGCACGCCCCTAATTACATCTTTTAATTTTACATGCAACATAGATAAGGTCATAGACAGAAACAGCTCCACGCAATATTGTAGTCCTAAAATTCACGTCGTACTTGTAAACTCTTTGTACGCATTATGGTAAATGCATGCTCGAGTAGTTGATTGTTTCTGACAGCGCTGACTAGTGGTTGGAGTAGTCGATCACTCGACTACTCGACTAGTCTAAGCAAGCCCTAGTGTTCATAGTTACTTCCTGTTTACAGTTTATGAGGTAAATATTAAGATTTGTTAAATTATTTATATTCAATTGATGTAACGATTCACTCAACTCACGATTCCATTCGATTCACAATGCAATTCGATTCAGGATTTTTTTTATTTTATTTTTTTACAAAATTAGATTTAAGAGAAATTAAATGATGTTTTGTGCACTTTCCATTTTAAATGAGAGGCAACCGCTGCATTTTAATCCTGATCCAAACAAAGATGCTGCATACATGCAACATGAGCAGTTTTTAATCTAAATTAGATTGTATTATTTCGAAGTTTAAAGCAAAAAAATAATGGTTTGACATTTTCAGTTTTGTGAAATTATGCATAAAAAATATCAGCATGAAACAGAAACAGCAGACGAGCTGAATTGAGGTTCAGTTTATTGAGGTTTTACTGTTACTGATGCAATCATCCACTTTTCTTTGCACAATCATAAGCGCTCAGTGAGATTTCCTTCAGAGATTCACTGCCTTGATACTTGACTGATAGAGCAATATTACATTTATTTTCCTCACAGTTACATTGATACTTCAGGCACTGCTATTTGTATTTATTTATTGCATTAAATCTATTCAATTTTGTTAATTCATATAATTTCCTACAGTTGATTTAATAAAGAACTCATCTAAATAAGACTTATCTCTGATAATGACATTTCTCAGTGCTATGACACACAGTACAAAGTGATCCCTGCAAGAGAGATTGAAAGTTATATCACAGATTCACTCTCTCTCCTGAGACGCTTAGTCTCTCTCATGCACTTTTCAATCACGAATCAATTATGATACTGTGATGCTTTGCAATGCATTGAATCACAATGATGTATACTGCATCTTGGGATACTTGGCAATACCCTGCTTGAATGTAAAAAATAAATGAAATGAATGAGTTGTACAGATGTAGATTTAAAACCAATTAAAAAATCCACCCACATATTTTTTTTGGCTTGTAAACTGTGTTTGATTTGGGCATAATTTCTCTCCTGATTCAGACAACCTTTTTGAATGGGTCTTTATTAACTCCTATTTCTTTCTTTCTACTACAGAAACCTCTTGGACAGAGACACCTTCTCAAAATCTGATCCAAGTAAGCTTTTTTGGTATACATATCACATTATAAAATCTTATTCATTTAGTCTATCATGCACTGAAATATTGGAACAAAGATCGGTTTATCTGAAAACACTAGCTCACCTAAAATCACATTCCTTAAAGGGGTCATAGGATGCTACATGCACTTTTCCAAGTTGTTTAAACTGAAACATGTGTTGGCACCCTATAATGATAAAAAAAAAATTATCTGCTCAAATCGAGGCGATCTCAGATGTCTGTGTGACCTCACACAGACAGGCCCCTCCCACTATAGTTTGATTGACAGTGGCATTTCAGCACAGACTGGACTGGCATCTTACCTTAGACCCGCCCTGAGTGACTGTCATTAGTCCACCGTTGTTTCACCGCCGGAGCAGATGTGGTCAAAGAATGTCTTCTAGGTGATTGAGGTGTTCAGTTGCTGGATGTAATAATGAACATAGCAGTCGTCATTTACTCCTGACATCTGAGTTGCTGAAGATGCAGTGGATTACATTTGTTTTTGAAGGGAATGTGCCCCTGAGGTACGTAAATGTGTCTATGTTCGCGCAAATCATTCGTGATTCAGCTTCGCATCCAGAAGTGAGTATAAGGTTTTTTAATGAATCTTTGGAAATCATCTTTCCTAATAATGTGCTAATTAACAAGTTTCAAGATGAATGCAGCTAAAGTAAACATGCCCTCAGAGAGCGGCTCGGAAAAGGGGGCGGGGTCAGCAGAGCTCATTAACATTTAAAGGGAAATGCTACAGAACAGCTCACTCTGAAAAGAGCTGTTTTCTTTTCAAATAATTTAAATTTTAACCAAACTATGTTACAGACTTTCCATTAAGACCCTAAAGAATCATATAAACTTGCAGAAAATGGGCATCCAATGACCCCTTTAAAGCAGTCTAGGCCAAAATTGTGATAAAGTTACTGCTCATCAACAGAGCACCGATCACTGTAGGGAGCATCATTAGTGTGCAATATCTTTACTGCCTGCCTTAATTATGATGTTGTTTTATAAGAAATCTTGATTGCATGAAACCCTGCTGCATGCGCATATTCTTTCATATGCAGGGGAGTATATGAGTGATTGCATTGTGTAATCCAGATGTTGTGGCCGGTTAACATTCACAGCTTTAATGAACACACAGATAAGTTTGACCGCAGGCCCTGCATTGTTCATTCTGCTGAATGGCTGATTACACTGACTTTTTCTGACACACAAACACACATTATGTGCTCTAAAATATTTTGTTTTGATTATTTCTCTGCTAAGATTCTAAATTATATTTTCATCTTAAAATTGGGCCAGTTATATTATTTGGGAGGTACATAAAGTTTCAGCTTCTTTTAAAGGGGCCATATTCTACACAACAATATTACATTTCCCCCCCTGAAGTCAACTTAAAAATTTTGTTCACTATCATCAGCCTTGGTCAGGTTTCTAAATACTGAGTAGGTATTGCTATTTAAAAGTAAATGTCTTGTGCTAATTTGCTTATGGTTGCGATGTAACAATAATGCTGGATTCTGATCGTCCATTCTGAAGTATTTCAAAGTTATATTTAAAGATTCTACTCAGAGCTGAATTATGCATTTCTATGACA
Organism: Carassius gibelio; assembly: GCF_023724105.1. Classification (NCBI taxonomy): domain Eukaryota; kingdom Metazoa; phylum Chordata; class Actinopteri; order Cypriniformes; family Cyprinidae; genus Carassius; species Carassius gibelio. The sequence goes on along the minus strand of NC_068395.1, from coordinate 16,686,943 downwards.
AAACTATCAACTCCGAAGCGTTCACATGCTTGTAGAACAGATGTAGTAAACTTGCGCAGTACAGCACAAGTCTGTGAAACATCAGTCACAATGAAAGAGCTTAAAGGGGACAACAGATGGCCATTTTCCTAGTTGGTATGATTCTTTAGGGTCTTAAATGAAATATCTGTAACATACTTTAATTAAAAATCCTCAATGTTCATGTAAAACAATTTCCTTTTTAACTTGTCAAAAAGAGCTCTGTTTACAGTGACCAGTTTCAGAGCATGTATCTTTAAATGATAATGAGCTACTGCTCACCCCGCCCCTTTTTTTCCGTGGGGGGGGAGTCTCTTTCCTCTCTCCATGTATGGCTCGGAGGTGCTCTTCTTCAAATAGCTAGCTATCTATGTATCTATCCTAGCTATCTGGCTACAAATGTAAACATCTTGCTGGATGACACAGTTACAGACTCAGATCAATTGACTGCGTGTGTTCTCTTCATCTTTTCTAAGCTGACAGACATGTCAGAAACCTAAACTAAATGCAAAAAAAAGTGACATCCAATGTCCCCTTTAAATCTATAAATGGCATGGTTGCGGCAGCAAATTTTTTATTTTACGTTTACTTTTGTTATCACTGTTGGCTAGGTTTAGGATCGGGTTTAGTGTAGGTGGTTTTTTCAAACGCAATAGAGCCTTAAGTTTGGCAAGCATTTTGAATCCTGAACCCAAGGTATGCTTACCTTTTGACATGCACGTTTAGCAATCATGTAGATCTCATTTGAACTCTTACTGTAAATGCATATGGTACATGTAGGCTTGAAATAGTACATCAATGCAACAAGAAATGATCCTTCCCCTAAACACGCCAAATACATAGCCTGTAATATGACATCAAGCGCTGTGGATGCCACACACACAGGCAGTGAGCGATGAGTCTATATTTAGCCGTCTGGAGTCCCTGATTCCAGCATCTTTTGGCCGGTGAATGTAGAGAGGAGTTGTAGTGCTGCATGACTGGCCCCATCACGTCAGCACAGTTCAGACTCAGCACATGTGCCGCTCCATATAAGACGACAATCCTGCAGCACTGATGATGATGATGATGAGGAAGGTCCTGGAATCTGAGGAAGGGCTGGGGATTGTTTGTGTTTGTCTGTAATTGTACCTCAACTAAGAAGAAATTATTAAAAAATAAATAACTAAAATCTAGAAAAACTCTGCACACATTCTACATTTTCAACAAACCTGTGAAATTAAAATGGACAATGGCATTTTCACTTTATGTACCCTACATTCGGTGGTTATTTAATACCAACTAGGCCTATGTGTAAATGTTTTTTGAACCTGTAGTTATTTATTCTCAGATCTATGGAACTGCATTCATAATGGGGTTCAGATGATTACTGATTACTGTCAGTCCTGTTCAAGACATCAGAGCTTAAACAGAACCAGAATGAAGCTGGTTAAAAGGTCACACCCAGGAACACACTAGGCCAAAACTGAAAGAAATTCTTGGACTCCAATGAACCATGGTGAGAGCCATTATCTCCAGATTAAAAAATAAAAACCTGCACATTAGTTAACCTTCCCAGAAGTCCTTCCAAAATTCCTCCAAGAGCACAATGCCAACTCATCCAGGAAGTCACACAAGACCCAAGGACAATATTGATGGATCCATGCAGGTCACTGTTCATGACTCGACTATTGGAAAGACACTGGGAAAAATGGCTGCCATGGAAAACCCAAAAGACTCGTCTGAATTATGCCAAAACACTCCCTGATGATATATTTTTGTCCACTGAGTTGAAAGTGGAACAGTTTGGAAGACAGTGTTCCCATTATATCTGGTGCTAGTTCTGCTTAAAGAACATCATACCTGCTGTCAAGCATGGTGGTGTGGGGATGCTTTTCTATTTCAGGGTCTGGGCAACTTGCAATAATTGTGGGAAACATGAATCCTGCTGTCTTTTGGTCTCTACTCTTTTTTTTACGAGTTTGGGCTAAATCACAAACTCAGAGCCCTTATCTCGAACAGCATGCCAAGTATGCATACACTTTTCTGTATCTGATAAGTGCAAACTCATGAAATATTGTTCTAAAATGTAGTATTCTAAAATAAAATAGTAGAAATTTCTTTCAAAAAATGTAATGTATCCTTATAAAAGTTATTTTATTTGCATAGTAAATCACCTTTAAGTTTAAAGGGGGCAATCGATCATAGGTGTTTAATATTGAAGACCATTTCCTCCACTGATTGAAAAAAGGTAATTACAAGTTTATGTGTCACAATTATGACTTTATAACTCTCATTTGTATGTTATAAAGTCGGAATTGTGAAAAAAAATAATGCTGTTTTACAAGAATGCAGAGTGCTGTGAAAGTGTATTTCCCCCCATTTTGATTATGTAATATAAAATAGTCTTAGATCTTCAGAATTGTGTGATGTAAACTCACAGCTGAAAGTTTCAAAATCAGAATTGCATAATAGAAAGTAGACTGAGGGATAAAAAGTTGGAATTAACCTTTTTCTTATTTATTCGGTGACGGAAACTACATTTCTATGACAACAAACAATAGATGTCCTATGGCAGTATATATTCTTGAATGTAAATTTCACTGCATGTTATTGTGTAGGTGTATTTTTAGAAAGTGTCCAGGTGGCCATGTACTTCTACACATCCAGCTGACAGAATGAAAGTTAAAAGAGTTTCTCAGTGCATGTAGACAGCTGAGGCAGATCTCTCTCTCTCTCTCTCTCTCTCTCTCTCTCACACACACACACACACATTCCTCTCCCAGGACAGATATCAGTACAGGTGGTCATAAACTTACACACTGTAAACTCTACGAGGCTATGGGGTTTAAACCGGATATAAAGGTGGAGATTTTGCATGCTCTGAGGACAGTGATGGACCTTTTTTAATTAGGCATATTTTTAGACACACTCTGATGGCAGGTATTGGCTCATGTTTAGAGGAAGGCCCCAAAGCAGTTGAACAGATGTTAAGAAATGGAATTATTTCAGCCACCTGCCGTTGCTTGTGATTTGAATTGGCGAGACATCTGAGCATGTGTGTGTGTGTGTGTGTGTGTTAATGACAAACTTCTCTCACTGCATGTGAGACAAATAATTGTATGCCCAAGAGCTCCACACATCTTTCTTTGCTTTTTGTGCATACTTGATTTCTTAATTTGCTGAATTAACAAACCAGGGCTGCTGTATTTTCACTCTTCTTTTCAGCAAGGTGGCGTTTTAATGTCCCAAGGCAGTTTTCATGCATCTTTATATTTGTTTCTGTGTAGTTTGTGTGCTGTACACTCAGACTGTGGCAAACAGGGAGTGGAGGGAGGTATTGTATTTCCTGAATTTGTGTTTTCAGACCTGTATTTTTTAATTGACATTGCTTTTGTTCATGCTGGTAATGTGATGCCCTTTATTGTTTAGTTTGGCAGGACAGAAGTCATTGATAACACGCTGAATCCAGACTTTGTGCACAAATTCATCCTCGATTACTTCTTCGAAGAGAGACAAAATTTACGCTTTGACCTGTAAGTATAATCAGCATATGAAAATGTTTATCTGTCTTTGAGTGTTTTATGTTTGGGTTTAAAACTGTGTGTTTTATTCTTAATTTTTTATTTTAGAACTCATATTGGGCTCATTCATAAAAAAAATAAAAAAAATAATAATATATATATAAAATTAAATGTCTCTAAATGTCAACTGGCGTAACCTCTAACTAAAATGCAATAATATATTTTCTTCACTGAAAAAAGTTTATGATTTACTTTACAGTTTTCACCCATACATTTCTAATTAATTTCACAAATAAATATAAAGAGATGGTATTTGGAACTTTTTTTTTTTTTTTTACAGTTTTACAGTTTTACTTAACTTATTTATACAAATAATAATAATAATAATAAATAATCACTTTTTTTTTTTTTTTTTTATAATGACAGACATTTAACAACATGGGGTGCATTTCCCAAATGGTCGCATGTGGTTACCAATAGTTTACAATGGAACTTGCAACCATTGTTAGCTAATGATTATTTTGGGAAAAGCACCCCTAAAGTTATATATATATATAGGCCAGTCATCTCCTCTATGCTCACTGTAAACAATCTGACATACAGAGACGACATTTACAACAGTGCTGTTTTCATAAGGAACATAGGAGACCTTTTAATGCAGTTTTGTATGATTTCACACATACTCTCTTTCTCTCTCTCTCTTTCTCTCACAAACACACATACACATACACACACACACACACACACACACACTGCCTGCAGGGTTTTGGCTTGCTGCTGCTCAGTGAAGCACATTTTATACAGCTGTATCCCAGAAATTACATTTATGCATTATTCACCTCCATCACACAAACACGCACACACACACACACACACACACACACAAGTGGTCAAACACATACTGCAGATCATCCATTAGAGCGGCCTGCTCCGTACTTACCACTACAAATTGTCTAGAGGCACATGATGCACATTATACATGAGCTTTTATTTACATGGGCTGAATAGAACATAAGTGACGTGTGTGTGTGTGTGTGTGCATTCGTGTGTATGGTTGATCGGTCATGTCATCAGCTCCCTGTCCTGATATTATCATATTCAGGATGTGACATTTTGATGGATATGTCACATCCATCTGTGTGTGAGTGTGTGTACAACTGACAGTTTTACACCTGGTCCCTTCTCACCCAGATTGCTCTTTTTTAATTATGTGAGATCTGGAGCTGTCCAGTGTGTATGTATATATATATATATATATATATATATATATATATATATATATATATATATATATATATATATATAAGTTTGGACACACCTTCTCATTCAAAGAGTTTTCTTTATTTTCATGACTATGAAAATTGTAGATTCACACTGAAGGCATCAAAACTATGAATTAACACATTTGGAATTATATACATAACAAAAAAAAACTGATGTCATGAAAAAATATGTCATATTGTAGGTTCTTCAAAGTAGCCATCTTTTGCTTTGATTACTGCTTTGCACACTCTTGGCATTCTCTTGATGAGCTTCAAGAGGTAGTCACCTGAAATGGTCTTCCAACAGTCTTGAAGGAGTTCCCCGAGAGATGCTTAGCACTTGTTGGCCCTTTTGCCTTCTGTCTGCGGTCCAGCTTGTAACAGTCACCGCCTGTCACAGGATCTTTTAGGACTGGTGGGTGCTATTTTCTTCCTAGCCACTAGGAGGATGCTAGAGGGCACATGGTATGGGATAAAACAGGAAGCATCAGAGTAAGTGCGAAGGTCTGTTTGATGCTGCCATATGGTTGTTTGCTAACTATCTTTCGAATCCTGTTTGAGAAACTGATTGTTTCCTGCTCAGACAAGATTGGTTTGGGGATGTAGCTAATGTTCCTCAGGTGTGGATGTAGTTACGTGATAGGAGTAAAAAAAAAAACTCTGCTTATAATCTTGGAGCACTTGTGTGATTCGTTTGAAGAGAGAAATAACGACTCCCCAAACAACTAAGCATTGGACATCCTCTTACTTCATCATGGTCTACCTTGGCCCCCACAGATAAGACTGACCATTTTAATTTTTTGAACTACTGAGACTTGTGGACCTCGGATGACTGTATTGGACACTTCAGTACACCAATATGTATATATAAGAGCATGATTGGAAATAATGAATTGATCGCTGTATAAGAAGTGTATGTTTTGTGATATAATGAGTTTTGATGTACAAGGAATGGGTAAAACTTTGAATTATATGAAGAAAGTAACATTGCACTTGTGGGTGGAAGAGTTTATTTTTGATCTTATTTCAACTGAGTTCAATTGAGTATTGCACACAAGATTACCCTTTTTTATATATAGCTGAACTAGTGCAAAGAAGCTGGGACTGTTATAGAATGGTGCCCGAATGGGGACTTGTGTTGTATATTAATGAGATCGGTTGATGTGGAGTGGTGTATGGTTTGAGGTTTAAATTGGGTAACAGAAATGTCGATGCCATCTCATGGAACAGAGGATGGGAATGAACCCCTGCAGATTTCACAGCTGGTACATTTGTGACTAGAAGAGACCCACCTCCCTTAAAAGATCTTATAAACACTTTTAGTGAACTGTATCTGGATTCAGATAATGATGATGAATGTGGTGCTCAACCTGCTAGTCGTCTTCCTCCTCCTCCTGATGATGGACTACCTGATTTGTATCTCTCCGACCAGTGTAATTATAAACTGACCAACCGAGTTACAAGTCTAGAGGGTGATGTAAAAAAGTGCCTGCAAGAGTTAGGCCTATGTTGCTCGCAAGAGAACTGTAGCAAACAGTGTAAATATTTGGAGGAAAAATTGAATTACAAAATTGAAAGGGAGTGTGGAAGAGTTAAGCACAGCAGGAAGTTAAGCATTCAGGATTTGGGACAATCAATGGTCGATTGCCTGAAGAGAAGAGAGGCTCAAATTGATGCTAAACTTAAAAGTTATGCTCATGTTGTATCTACTCCAGTTTCTCACGCTTCGACTAGAGCAAGCAAGCAAGCAAGCAACTTTATTTATATAGCACATTTTTAAACAACAGACGCTGCCCCAAAGTGCTTTACAAAATTAATAAAATTAAAATCATACAATAAAATAAACATACTTATTCAAAAGCTAAAGAAAACAAATACGTTTTTAAATAGGACTTAAAAGTTGTTACCGATGGAGCTGACCTCACATGGAATGGGAGACTATTCCAGAGTTTGGGACCTACTACAGAAAAAGCTCGATCTCCTTTTGATTTTAGACTACAACGAGGGACCTTTAAAAGCCGTTGATCGGTAGACCTAAGGACTCTAGAAGGAGAGTAAGGAACAATAAGATCACTGATGTACTGGGGTGCAAGGCCTGACAGCGCCTTGTAGACAAACAAGAGAATTTTAAAATCAATCCTGAATTTGACCGGAAGCCAATGTAAGGATTGTAGTACAGGAGTAATATGGTCTCTCTTTCTCACCCCCATTAACAGCCTTGCTGCTGCATTCTGCACTAACTGCAAGCGGGCAAGCAAAGTCTGGGGAAGACCAATATATAGAGAATTACAATAGTCAAGCTTAGATGTGATAAAGGAGTGAACCACAATTTCCAAATCCTTACTGGATAAAAAATGCTTTACTTTAGCAATTGATCTCAGGTTAAAAAAGCTACCTTTAACAACGGCACCAATCTGTTTCTTAAAGTTAAGTGATGAGTCCATAATAACCCCTAAACTCTTTACATGATTCGCAGTCTTTAGGGATAAGGATCCTAAATGATCAGGAAAGGCAGGTGAGACGGGAGAGCCTACAATCAAAACCTCAGTTTTACTCTCATTTAATTGGAGAAAGTTGCTAGATAGCCAGAGTTTAATGTCACTGTAACATTCCTGTGCTTTGTTCAGTGAACAGGTTTTATCTAAGCTCACAGGAAGGTAAAACTGGAGATCGTCTGCATAACAGTGATATGAAATACTATACTTCCGAAAAATAGCGCTTAGAGGAAGCATGTAAAGAGAAAACAGCAACGGTCCCAAAATCGACCCCTGAGGGACACCACAAACTAAAGGGGCCAATGTGGAAGAGAAGTCTCCCAAATTCACAGCAACTGTCCTGTCTCTTAAATATGATGCAAACCACTGTAGAGCTATACCCTGGACACCAACCCAACACTCCAGCCGATTGAGAAGAATTTCATGGTCTATCGTATCGAATGCAGCACTCAGATCCAATAAAACCAGAACAACATGTGATCCGGAGTCCAACGATAATAAAATATCATTAGTGACCTTGAGCAGTGCAGATTCTGTGCTATGACAGGTCCTAAAGCCCGACTGGAATGTATCTAAAATATCATAAGTATTCAGATATGAATATAGCTGCGAATAGACCACTTTCTCTAAAATCTTGGAAATAAAAGGCAATTTAGAAATTGGCCTAAAGTTGTTATGGACTGTATGATCCAAATTAGGTTTTTTTAACAAGGGATGAAGAATTGCATGTTTGAAACTTTTAGGTACTACTCCACTCATCAAAGAGCTGTTAATTATAGCTGTTAGGCTAGAACTCACAGTAGAGAAAACATCTTTAAAAAGATGAGTAGGTAGAACATCCAGTCTGCAACTACCTCCGTTCATTTTACAGACAATATCTGCTAACTGCGCTGAGGAAACCGGTTCAAAGTTTGAAAAAATATTAGACAGCGCAGGATTAATTGATGAACAGGATTGTAAAGGTACAATTTCACTTCTGATCTTCTCAATTTTTTGAGTAAAAAACAATAAAAATTCTTCACAAGTTTCTTGTGTGGCATCTCTCATGACATTCCTTGGGGGGTTTAAAATGGAATCAATTGTGTTAAACAGTACTTTTGGCCGGTTTGCATTATCTGAAATTACCGTAGAGAAAAATTTCATTTTTTCTTCCTTTACTACTTTCTGATAGTTAGCCAAAGAATTTTTTAACATTTCAGATGAAATTTGAAGTTTATCTCTCTTCCACTTGCGTTCAGCTTTTCTACATTCTTTTCTAAAAGTGCGTGTTACATTATTTAGCCAAGGTTGAGAGATTCCCTTGTGTTTCTTTAGTTTAAGAGGGGCAACACAATCTAAAGCAAAAGTGCAAGACTTTGTAAAAACCTCAACCTGCACCTCAATGTCCTCTCCATCGATTTTGTCTGTAACATGAGATAAATAAAATTCTGAAAAAAGGTTTGCAGTTGTAGAATTGATGGACCTAGCATAATGTAAAGGCTGAGAAGAGATTGGATAGATATAAGAACAAACAGCATCGAATACCACTGAATAATGGTCAGAAATACCTACATCTGAAACCTCCAGATTTGATACTGAAATACCAAATGATAACACAAGATCTAATGTGTGACTTTTCATATGAGTAGAACCAAAAACATGTTGTGTTAAATTAAAAGTCTCAATAAGAGAAAGAAATTCATTAACCAATGGCATTGATGGGCAGCATAAATGGACATTAAAATCCCCAAGGACCAAAAATTTATCACAGCGAGACATCAAACCAGAGAGAAAATCAGAAAATTGCTGGATGAAATCCTTATTCCATTTGGGCGGTCTATATACCAAAGAACAGAAAAAAGAATCCAGAGTATCAATCTTTAGTAGCTGTACCTCGAAACTCGAATAGATTTGTGTGGATAGTAGTCTGCATTTAAAAGTGTTACGGAAAACAGTGGCAACCCCACCTCCTCGTCCTGCGGTCCGAGGAGAGTTCAAAGAGTCACAGCCTGGTGGTGTCAACTCACCCAAAGCCATCTGATCACCAGGATTCAACCAAGTCTCAGTAATAAAGAAAAAGTCAAGCGAACATGACATCATAAAATCATTCAAAATAAAGGCCTTGTTAGATATAGATCGTGCATTTAAGAGACCCATTTTTATGGAGGTGATTTCAGTCTTTTCCAACGGGACACTGGCAGTGTATTTTAACACGCTAAGATTGTTTACATTAACACCGCGTTTTACATCATTTAGATCATTCAGTTGATGACGACGAGAAGACCAGATGACTGGAACATGACTGTCAGAAGAAGCCATCTGAAAACTGCTATAACAGCGACGTGATCCACGATGCACATACCGTGGTCGACGCGTAATTCCCAGGGCAGCACATTGATTATAAACTCCGACTGGCAGGCGGTACGAGGATTTTAAACGTAGCAAGTCGGATGATGAATAGTATAAAGCCATATCGAAGATAAAACAATGGTCTGAGTATGCAGGCAGACAGAGAAAATCTGATTGAAATTGACGATGATCAGCAGGGAGAGTCAAACACATCAAGAAAAACAAAAGGGATAACATTTACATTTTCCGCTCGCAATCCAGAGTTAATAGTGGACATTCAATCCTACCATGGACGAACAAAACACAGGAATCAGGTGGTATCACCCTGGTGTGCGTCCTTTCGTGAAGATCTTGACAAGAACGGCAGAGAAGTCAGTTGCATAGTTTCCACACCATGAACAGACGACAAGAACCAGTTGAGATAAGCCTGTTTCGCGTCTTTCGCAGGAAACAGCAGAATAAACAGAACGGATGTGAGTTTAGTCTCCAAACCTGTGAGGACAGTCCTTTTTCAAATCCTTTTAAATTCGTTAAAATAGTTTAAAAATTTGCAGAAAAAAAAAAAAAAAAACTTTTTAAAACTTTTAAAAAAGTCTAAAAATGCCGGAGAGCAGCGGCCGATACACACGCCAGCGTTCACTCAGACCGGAAGCACTGAAAAAAGCAGATTACCATGGAAGATCTATCCAAATTCCCACTATAGTGGGAATGGAGTTCACTAGTGCAAAGAAGCTGGGACTGTTATAAGCTCACCCCTAAACCATCTCGATTGGGTTCAGGTCCGGTGACTGTGGAGGCCAGGTCATCTGGCGCAGCACCCCATCACTCTCCTTCTTGGTCAAATAGCCCTTGATGCCTTCAGTGTGACTCCACAATTTTCGTATTCATGAAAATAAAGAAAACTCTTTGAATGAGACGGTGTGTCCAAACTTTTGGTCTGTACTATATATATATATATATATATATATATATATATATATATATATATTCTAACTTTAGAATCATCTGTTTAGTAACCATGGAGATTCAATAAGAAGTTATCAGATCAAGACAAGCCATATCATTGCACCCTGGGTGGTGTAAGCAACCAGGAACGACCCAGAACACCACGGCAACCATTCAGAATACCTTTGCAAAACCCTAGCAACTAATCAGAACATGTTAACCACCAGTATTGAGTCTATTTCCCAAAGCGTCATGTGCCAACTCTGATCAGAAGTTCTGTCATAACCCGCATAGTGCAACAAGAGTTCCAAAGAAAATTTGTGAACGGAAGACAAAAAAATAAAAATAAAATAATACAAACATATGTGATTGGAACTACAACTCGCTGTAACGATCTATGGAAGGAAGGACCCAAAAGCAGAACAATGCTTAACTCCAGTTTATTGAAGAGCAATAATAAACACATTACGAGCCAAATGGTTCCCGACAAGTTCTGGACCAGGATGAGACAGGAGAATGGTCGAGCAGGTAAAGTCAGTTTTCGGGGCAGTCCATCAGTAGCCAAATACAATCCATAAGATGAAAGACAGAGTCACTCAGGTGAGAAGGTCAGGCAAGGAGCAGAACAATTGAGGCAATCCAAAGCTCACAGTTCAAACAGACAGAAGTTTGTAACAGCCGGGTAATCCAAAAAGGTGAATAGAACCCCTGGGAAAATCCAAACTCCAAAGTCAGTAACAGTCTGTTGGATCAGCAGAATGTAACAATCCAGGAAGTTCTGATGAAAAACAGGTAACCGCTCCGCAACACAACTGGGCAGAAATAAAATAAATTATATAAAACATAACCAATTAAATAACAAATACTTAAACAAAAAGGAAATCCCGTAGACTAGAGAGTGGCAAATAAACAGAACACACTGGGAGAAAACTAAGAAAAACAGGAGAAAAATACAGGTGTGAGGTAAGAAGCGATCAGGCTGATTAGACAACACCATCAGCCATGTGCAAAAGCATGTGAAAGTACAAAACATATATAAAGAAAAAGAAAAAAAAATCAGAGTCAGATCAAACCTGAGTCCTGATAGTACCCCCTCCCCCAGGAGTGACTCCCGGATCACTTAAGGACTGAGAGGATCGTTGGCGATGAAAAATCTCGATAAGCAAGCGATCCAGAATATCCAGAAATATTCCCCAGATCCAGAATATTATGTAAGTTTGCCCACTTGCAAAGAAATTCAGGGTATGTTATTTTATGGTACATTTATTTTAACATAGACAGAATATCAACCAAAAAATCCAGGGGAAAAAAAAACACATTAAAAAAAGGTTATTAGCATTTCACTTGGAGGTTGATTTACATTTCAGTGAGTGAAATAACTATTTGATCCCCTACCAAGCAGCAAGAATTCTGGCTCCCACAGATTGGTTATGTGCCCATGTGGAACACAGATAAGTCCTGCCACTTTAAGAAGTTAGTCCTAATAACAGCTCATTAGGTGTATAAGACATAAGGTGTATAAAATAAGAATGGAAAATACACAATCTGTATCTTCCATTCCAACCTCTCCTATCACCATGGGCAAGACCAAAGAGCTGTCAAAGGATGCAAGAGACAAGATTGTAGATCTGCACAAGGCTTGAATGGGCTACAAGACCATCAGCCTTGGTCTGGAGCTCTTGGCAAGATCTTGCCTCATGGGGTAAATATGATCATGAGAGAGATGAGGGATCAGCCCCAAACTACATGGGAGGAGCTTATTGATGACCTTAAGGCAGTCGGGACCATAGTCACAAAGCAAAACATTGGTAACACACTATGCCGCAAAGGACTGAAATCCTGCAGCAATCGCAAGATCCCCCTGCTTAAAAAGGCACATCTACAGGCCTGTTTAAAGTTTGCCAAAGAACATCTAAATTATTCAGAGAGGGCTTGGGAGAAAATGATATGGTCCGATAAGACCAAAATTGAGCTCTATGGCATTAGCTTGACTCGCTGTGTTTGGAGGGAGAGAAATGCTGACTATGACCCCAAGAACACCATCCCTAAAGTCAAGTATGAAGGTGGAAAGGTTATGCTTTGGGCTTTTTTTCTGCTAAGAGTACTGGACAAATACATTGCACTGAGGGGCAAATGGACAGGCCCATGTACTGTAAAATCTTGGATGAGAACCTCCTTCCCTCAGCCAGAAAACTGAAGATGGGTCATGGATAAGTCTTCAAGGATTTGTCATGATTCTGCCTTCGTGTCCTTGATTTTTCCCTAGTCTTGAGGCAGGATCATGACAGACCCATGTTTTGTGTACAAGCACATGGCTTTGTCTTTGGGCCATGTGCTTGTGTTGTCTCGTTCCCTTTCCCCGCCCCCCTTGTTAACTTGCGTCGGTTCATTGTGTTCCTCACCTGTGATTATTCCCTGGTCACCCCTTTGAGATATTGTGTCCTGTATAACCGTGAGTGTTTACTTGTAGTTAGTTTTCTCTAGTTTTGAGTCTTTGTTTATCTTGTCTAATCAGTCCTGTTTAGTTATTTTTTGTATCTGCCCTAGTCCTTGTTTTCCCCCTCGTGGGTTTTGTTTTCCCCTTTTGTATTAATAAATCCTGTGTGTAACCCGATCCCTGTCTGCACTTGAGTTCCTCCCTACCAAAACCCTGACAGGATTACAATGACCTAAATCATACCACCAAGGTAACAAAGGAGTGGCTCAAGAAGAAGCACATTAAGGTCATGGAGTGGCCTAGCCAGTCTCCAGACCTTAATCCTATAAATAAATCTGTGGAGGGAGTTGAAACTTCTAATTTCTCTTGAGATGTGTGCAAAGCTGGTGACCAACTACAAAAAATTTCTTACCTCTGTGCTTGCCAACAAGGATTTCTGCACCAAGTACTAATATATGTTTTGCTTGGGGATCAAATACAAATTTAACTCACTGAAATGCAAATAGATTTCTAATCCTCAATCATCAGGGGAGGAGGGGGAACAGAGGAAGATACAGAAGGAACATGAGGTGAATGCAAACTGGCTTAATTTTGGAAACATGAAAAACAGGGTACACACAAAGGAAAGGATAGGGTAACCTAAACTAGATTGCCACCGGACTGATGACTTTAACAATGGGATAAGGCCAGATGAACCTACAGTAGGTGCCAACTTATGAGCCAGGTCTCAAAGCTGCAACTCTTTGGTGGAAAGCCAAATCCGTTGCTAAAAAACATCCTCCAAAAGTCATCCTCCATTAACAGTCTGCAGTGATTTTAGTACATCCCTGGACTGGAAAAGCTCCTCCCTGGCCCTCCTCCAGGTATGACAACAGCTCTGAATAAGAGCCTGGACTGAGGGAACGCCTGCTTCAGGACCATGGGATGAAAACAAAAGAGGTTGGCAACCCAGTCAACACATGAATGGGGAAAGCCCAGCTGAAGACACTGGCAATGAGTTATGAAAATACTCCGCTCACGTTAGCTGCTGACTCCAGGTATAGTGGTTGTGGGAAGCAAAAAATCTGAAAATCAATGAAATCCTGGTTTACCCTCTCAGACTGGCCAATGGCATGTGGATGAAACCCCAAAAACAGACTGACAGAGGCTCCAATCTGCCGTCAGAAATCCTTCGAAAGATGGAAGTCCACTGAGGCGCCCTATCATAGACCACGTCCTCTGGAAAACTATGAATCCTGAAGATGTGGTGAATAATCACCCAGGCATTCTCCTTCACAGTGGGTGATTTGGAAAGGGCAATGAAGTTGAACACTTTAGAAAAGTGATCCAACATGATGGGGATCACAGTATTGCAACTGGATGGAGGGACACCAGTAACAAAATACAGGGGAATATGTGACCAGGGGCAGGAAGGGATGGGAAAAGGATGTAACAAACCAGTGCATGGTAAATTAGAAGACACAATCTTAAAGGGGGGGTGAAATGCTATTTCATTCATACTGAGTTTTTTACACTGTTAAAGAGTTGGATTCCCATGCTAAACATGGACGAAGTTTCAAAAATTAAGTTGTACGTTTGAAGGAGTATTTTTGTTTCCAAAATACTACTTCCGGTTTGTCACAAGTTTTGGAAAGTTTTTTTCGAGTATGGCTCTGTGTGACGTTAGATGGAGCGGAATTTCCTTATATGGGTCCTGAGGGCACTTTTGCCGGAAGAGCGCGCGCTCCCGTATAGCAGAGCAGAGAGAGCACAACAGACATTCACTGATCAGAGCGATTCACTGATCAGAGCGAGAGTGTCGCGAAAAGTCACAAAAGAAGTGTGTTTTTGGTTGCCAGGGCAAGACAACCATGCACAGATTACCAAAAAAAAAAAAAAACGGCATTAAGGGACCAGTGGATGGAGTTTATTTTTACAGAGCATCAACGGAGTTGTGCAAGTGTTTTTGTTTGTTCCCTGCATTTCGAAGATGCTTGTTTTACAAACAAGGCCTAGTTTGACAACGGACGTATCGTTTATTTCTTAAGGATGATGCAATCCCAACGAAAAAGGGTCACGATCGTGTGTTGGAACCGCAGGCGGTGAGTAAAACTGCTTAAAATATCTCTGCCTCCTTGTTAGTGCTTCCCCTCCCATGCCGGAGACCCGGGTTCGAGCCCCGCTCGGAGCGAGTCGTTGCTGCTGCTGCTCCTGTTCAGTTTCAGCCTCGGGATCTGATTCTGGATCATAAATAAACTGCTGAATCTGACTGTAAGCCATGGTTTGTTTTGGATGATGGTTTTTCCCTCACGGTAATGTCACAGTTTCCACATGCTCTCAACACAAAAGCCTACTGGCGCTCGTTATTCTTTAGCTCTGCCCACACGTCACGCCTCCAGCGGCTCGTGTTTTTCCGGTAAAAATCAGTACAGACTATCTTTCTCTTATGAACATAATAAAACTAAAGACTTTTTGGAGTTATGAAGGATGCAGTACTACTCTATAGGTACTCAAGATTAACAGGATATTGAGTGAAAACGAGCATTTCACCCCCCCTTTAAATTCCCTAGGTGACCTCATCCATCACACAACCCTGAGGCAAAATATTCCCAGGAGGAGGTGTGTCAACTAAGGGAGTGATGCACTGTGACAACGCTGCAAGTTTACCATTTTTGGATCATGGCCTGTAAGATAACACAAAGTCGAAGTGCCTAAAAAATCATCATAGTCATAGTTTCGTTCTGTAGGAGACGGTAACACTTTATAATAACTGCACACTATTAATCATTAATTAAGCATTAGTAAACAGATAATTCATAATTTATAAAGCATTAATAGACAGTAATAATCAGTTTATAAATACAGATATAAATGCTTTATTCTTGATTTTAAAAGCATATCTATAATGTGTCATTTCATTCTTTATTCATGATCAATTTATCATTTCTCAATGAAGTATAGCATTATTTATAAACCAGTTATTTAGGAGTTGCCAGTGATTCATAAGATCACAAGAAATGTAGTAAATTCAGGTAGTTATAAAGCATTTAGTAGTGGTCAGTTAACTATTTATGTGAGCTCATCTAAAGTGAGGACTAGTTATGCTTTGTAAAGCATTTATAAAGGATATTTAAAGGCTCAGTTATCTTTTAAACAAAAAACAGAAACAAACACAACACAGTGATACAGAACATAGAAAGATTAACAGCCTTTAAATCTCATTTGTAAAAGCTTTACAAGGCATAAATAGTCCTCACTTTAGATGAGCTCACAAAAATAGTTAACTAACAACTACATGAATTAACCCTGAATTACAGTAGAAATACATGTTAATAAACCATTTATTAACACTATAAGTAACTATTACTATATGTCTGAATAAAAAGATGTATGAATGCACATTTAAATAGTTTATTAATCATTTACTTACAATTTCTAAGTGATCTTATGAACCACTGACAACTCCTTAATAACTGGTGTGTAAATAATGCTATACTTAATTTAGAAATGATAAATTAAATATGAAAAAACAATTATTAAATACATTATAGATATGCTTTTAAATCAGGTATAAAGCATTTATATCTGTATTTATAAACTGCTTATAAATGTCTATTAATGCTTTATAAATGATGAATTAACAGTTTCCTAATGCTTAACTAATGATTAATAGCATGCAGTTATTATAAAGTGTTACCGTAGGAGACATACGGTGAAAAAAATAAACACAAGGATGTAGCTTATTACCTTGAGGGTATATTTGAGAAAGAACTACCCCATGACCTACCTCCGATGCTTCAACCTCCACCACAAACTGCGAACGAGGTCAGGTGTAATGAGAATTGGAGCAGAAGTAAATCTACGTTTAAGTTAATCAAAAGCACTCTGAGCTGCTACAAGCTGTCAAAGGGGCTGCTACCTGGCTAAAGTTCCTGATGAATCTCAGACTGAAATTGGCAAAACCCAGGAACTGTTGTAAACCCTTATTTGACTCCGGTACCGGCCAGTTAGAGATGGCTCTCACCTTTGCAGGGTTCATGCGAATCCCCTACCCTAAAATGATTGAACCCCAAAGCGAAAACCACTTCTCCACCTTAACAAATATCTGATTCTCAAGTAGCTGCTGGACACCTGCCTCTTGTGACAGATCTTTCTCCATTGCTAGCCGCTCAGGTGCAGACAAGGAGAAAAGACAACCACGAGGCGTGAAAGTGCCTGGGAGGAGATCGGTGGTATAATCATACAGTCAATCTGGTGAGAGAGAGGCAGATTCGGACCTTCTGAAGACTACCTGCAAATCATGGTACATGACAGGAACCCAGGGCAAATCTATCTCTTCCTCCTGAAACAATGAAGGAGACACAGAAGGAGGAGCAGAAACAAAAAAAATGGACTCCAATTAGAAATAGAATTGTCTGCCCAGTTAATGAGGGGACCATGCAAAGAAAGCCAAGGATGGCCAAGCATTAAGGGAGCTACAGGGGATTTCACTCACCTGGCCAGTTATAGACAAAATAATCATGACCTGGCTGCCATCCAGTGAATGAGCAGTGATGGGAGGTTTAAGAGGGTGAATGGGAAGAAGGTAAATGAGCCCAATCTTTCTAAAAAAAAAATCCCTTCAGCTCCCAGGAAGTACTATTCTTAAAGACAGTCACCGGCAAGAGAGTACGAGATCCTTGAACTGGGGAAATAGAGGTTGAATTCCCCTAACTACTGATGCGCACTGGCTTTTGCTGGCCAAGATGCAGCTAGATGGCCATGGCCACCGCACTTCAAACTGAGGCCTTCAGACAAGCGTTGTTGTCTTTCTTTGGCAGAAAGAATCAGCTGCAAAAGGTGCTTCTTATAGCCAGTGAACAGAAGAAAAATCAGGGAGTTCTGCTCAATGTCTGATGGAAGCAGAACCCAAGTCATAGGGTCTACCAGACATCAGCATGATGATATAAAACTTTTGACTCCAATGCATATGTCCACGCTGAAGAGAAAACAACACCTCACACTAAATGATAAAGCCTAAGCAGGTGTATTATTGACGAGAGGTTTCTTTCCTTGAAGGAGATCCTTCCGCTGGGTCTATGTCTGGCCTGTGTGACAATTTCTGGAAGAAAGGACCCAAAAACAGAAGAATGCCTAACTCCAATTTATTGAAACACAATAATAAACACAGTACAAACTAATGGCTCCAGACCAGTTCTGGACCAGGAGGAGACAGGAGGATGGTCAAGCAGGTAAAGTCAAAGTCTGGGGCAGTCCACCAATAGCCAAATCTAATCCATAAGACGAAAGACAGAGTCAGGCAGGTGAGAAGGTCAGGCAATCCAATGCTCATAGTTCAAACAGGCATAAGATCGTTACAGCCGGCCAAACCAAAAAGGCGAACAGAACCCCCTGGAAAATCCAAACTCCAAAATCAGCAACAGACCAGTAGGTCAGCAGCACATAACAAAATCATTCAAATAAACATTCAAATAAAGTTATATTTTGGGTAAAAATAAAGTTGGTAAGACATTTTTTGTCACCATTAAATAATATTATAATCATAACACGAAAACTGGACAGTTTCAAAACATTTAAAATCAACGTTCACATTGTTTATATATCCTAAATTCGTTACTTAGGTAGCAACCACTTTAAACTGCCTAGCAAACTCATTGCAAAACACAAACCCCCTCAGAACACCTTATCAACCACATACAATAGCAGCACAGACACACATACGGTATCGTGGAAATGCAGAAAACGTGAGTAGTAAAAATATGGAATGGAGTTTAATTTATATGGACACTGAATAAGCCAAGTGGAATGGATTTGAGGAAGCAGCCGTGTGGAACTCAAGGCCAAAATGCAGAATGGTGTTTAATTTATTAGGGCATTCCTCAAGTGCAATGAAGTTGAATGACTGTGCTCTGAAAAGTTAATAGACATGCACTAAATTAGAGATGGTAAAAGTGAGTAGGTCCAATATCATTGTTCTTAAAAAGTGCAATGGTTCCGACGCCCATGAATAACCATAAATAATCCACCCACAAGCCTAAACCAAAGCCCTCAGACTGTGTTAGATTCTTGACATAGAGTTAGACTCGGCCACAGTGAAACATGCAGTATACTGACATGATCTTATTGCCTAAAATAAGAGGTAAAAGTTAAAAGCATGTCTTGATTTTAGCGATCGATCTTTTCTGCCGTGGCTGGAAATATGTGCACATGTGCTGATGCTGCTCATTTTGAACAGGAGGAGGAATAAAGAGACAAGCAGAGAGAGAGAGAGAGAGAGAGAGAGAGAGTAGCTTCATGCTGAGAGGAAAATAACATGTATCCCAACATGACAGATTTTTCCTCAAACATGTAGGTTGTTGCCAGTCACTGAGGTTTCATTTAAACTGCCGGTGAACAACAGACTCGTGTTCATTCAGAATGTCAAAAAAAAACAAAAAAAAACCAAGCGCTGACATATTTTAGCTCCTACAGTAAACTGCACAGAAAAAAGTGATAACATGATTTGAAGGTAAAGTGTACCTTTTTTAGGGTAGAACTGTGCAAAGCTAGCTACAACAATGGAAGACGGTGGCAGGGACATTACTGCTTGCCAAGTTATTTCTGCTATATATTTATTTAAACATACATCAAACATGAAATTTCTACATGCAATATCTTGAATACACCTATTCTAGTATCGTCTTCAGGGTTAAAATTTAGAAATATAATTTTTAATTTTGAGGGACATAAAGTGTGCGCAAAAATTCAAGCAAAATGTGTGCTTTTTTTATGATTCAGTACAGTTTGATTAATACAAAAATGCATGATTTTTAGGAAAACAGAAAAAAACTGAAAGTCCATCCATAACACCAGGTCCAGCCCTAAAACTAATGTTTAATAATGTGTAAGTAGACTGTATGAAAATGTATGATGAGATTGTATGGAAACTAAAAAAGTTAAAATAGTTACAAACTGCCATGAGATATTTATATTATATAATGCCACCACATTATGGTGGAAACATTTGTATGGACAAGCATCAGCGACATTTTCTTCTGAAAATGTGATTAGTTATTTTTGCAATACAGTGCTGCAGTGGATGATTTAGTTTTGTTGGCTTCCAAGTTAGTATCACCCTGGCTCCCTCGACAAAAGACCAATAGGATTTTTCGATTTACTTTTGGATCTGTGACCAACAACTTTATGATTCTTACATGTTTTCTTCATCAAGATAATCTTCATAATCTTTACAGTAGCCTGCAAACAACAAGCAGAAGTAAAAAGCGAAATTGTTTGATGTAATGGAAAAAAAACAAAGAAAAAAAAACAACAAAAACCTTGACTTTGAGTTTTGTCTGATACCAGAAGTGTAAATATTTGTATGTTTCCAGATTTAAGGACTCCTTTCTGCAGCACTTTATTCTGAGCCGCATAAATTTAATTTGATTTCTACAAGCATTTCAATGAGCGTCATTTACAGAATTCTCCTTTTAATTCTAGGTATGACCTCGACTCAAAGAGTGAAAACCTGTCCAAACATGTAAGTGTTTTCCTGTAAAAGTAAAACTGATGGACACCATATGTATGTGTGTGTGTGTGTGTGTGTGTGTGTGTGTGTGAGAGAGAGAGAGAGAGAGAGAGAAAGAGTGGGTTGAACTAGAAGACTTGTTATAGTATTTTCTTGTTTTGTGTAAGTGGCCCTACAGACACCTTGTTTAACCCTCATCATGGGGGTTTTATCCTGATTTATCCAAGCATTTTGTGGGGTCAGAACCATGGGTTACTCTATATCCCATAATGCCCCTGTGGGATTGATGTTCAGAGATGCTGGACACAGTCATTCAGGAGATTGTCTGCTTTTTCCAGTCCTGCCTTTGCATCTGCAAACCTTTCTGCCTTCTCTTTATTTTATTTTTTTTTATTGACCGACTCCCTCATTATATTACTCTTAAAATGTGTTCTTGTCCCAGGCTCATGATAATCTAATATGAATTTAAATTAATTATAAGAAATGAATTGACATGGAAGACTGCAGCATGAACATAAACTTTACATTGAAAAGGAAATGTTCATTTATATGTTAATTTATTATCTAGAGAGTGCTGGTTATATATTGTTCACACCAGAGAACAATTACTAGCTTAAACCATTTAACTTCTAAAATGCAACCCATTTCTGAGCACAGCTTGATTTTGTCTTGAATTTATCTACTGGAAATTAATACACAGTCCTTAACGTATCGATGTGTGCATATTGTTACAAACAGTAAGTCAGTTTCATCAACAATCTGCCCTGAAACAACATTTCTGTTCTGCTAATGTAATGTAAAGCTTTATAATATTATGAAAATGATGTCAAATATGAATGCGGTCTGTGTGTGTTTACAGGACTTCCTGGGCCAGATGTGCTGTACTCTCGGAGAGGTGGTGGGCTCTCAGGGTAGTCGTATGGAAAGATCGCTTGTGTAAGTCCTGCGATTGAACCTCACACTTCTCTGAATCACAGTGTTGAAAAATATTTCAGTTCTTACCTAACATTTCATCATTTTGAGTTTATCTGTTTATATGGGCAGATAATGCAGTTCAGTTGTACTGTATGAAAGAAGGACATATTTTTTCTGCATATATACATTTTGTAATTTGGCTAAACGTAAAAAAAAATACCTTAATCTAATCGGGGTCTGTTTTTAAAATGGCTTTAAATGAATTTGCATACCCTGAAAACTGCATATCCAATTGCTTTTCAGTTGGGCAAGGAAGTGTTATTTTATTTTATTTTTTTTAGAACTGAAACCATTCCTGAACCAAATTTCAAATATATTCAAATTTACTACAAAATGTTCAATTTCATGTTTCATGTTTTATGGTGCAGTATAGTATAAAAATAAAAACTGCACATTTCAAATAATATGTATTATGCATTTTTCATGAACTATTTAGTGAGAGACTGAATGGAATATTTGACTTACAGTAATTTGTCACATCGCAAGACTATTTACAATGAACTAGTGAAGGCAAATGCACATTTTATTATTTTAAAATCTTGATGTTCATGTCTGTGTCTTTATGTCATAAACATAAACATGCTGCCCATATCCTGTACAAACGGTCATGTTTGCTTGTGTATAATGTGTGTATGGATGTTGTCTGTTTGTGTGTGTGGTAATATGGCATGATGAGTGTTACATAACCAGAGCTCATTCACTCAGACCTCTGTGAACATTCATTTAGTCATATACTGCAGTTACAGATAAATACATTTAGAAGCATTTACAATGGAAGCGCTACATCAAATCGTTCACGGAAATGCATAATTCATTTAATTTTTGATTAAGTGATCATTCCTCACAGAGCCGCATTTACAGTGGCACTTCTCTGTGTTGATATAAACCAATGCAGGAGTAAGCAGTTAAACTCTAATTCAGCGAAAATTGAATCATTTACTCATTTACTCAATTTCAAATTGTAAAAAATTCACATTTTTAAATAATAAAGATCTGTCTCCGTATGTAGTTTTAATGTAATTCAAATATAGAAATTCCCTCGTAAATAGTTTATGTTAGCTTGTAGCATATAGCATATTCACCCAGTAAGAATGTGTAAATATGAGTCAAATTTGGGAATGTGTCCATGCCACACATTAATTAAAATGACAAAGGAAGCTTGACTGAAGTTTGAACTGCTTTTAAATATGATTAGCTTGTAGCTTTGAACTATTCTGGTGATACTCTCGCTCTCTTTATATTTCATTGTAAGTAATTCCTGGAGGAATGCTGCACATTTCAGGTTAATTTAGGAGAGTGCCTCAGAGGACATGTGTAGAACTAACCGCTATAACATAACCCACAACTACTTAGTGTAAGTAAGGCAGAAGTTTGTTCTCTCATCAAATCATCTTCAAAATCTTTCATCGTTCACTTTTGTCAGGCACTTGCGCAGGATGCTGAAGTGTTGGGTCCATACAATTTAAATTCAATTCGGGCTTGGGCTTCTTGAGTGTAGTCTAATATAAGAGCACAGCAAACACTCGTGCGTCTACAAACACTCATTTATTTATGCATTCATAACAGTTGAAAGGGGACACTCACTTATTAATGTTCATTCATTCACACAGCATGGGCTGAACATAATGTTTGCATTTGCTTAACACAGTCAGCATATTTACTAATGACTCCTTTAACAAGCACAATCCTCCAAAGCAAAGTTCTGTTGTTAAGTGCACTTAAAACAGGATCAGTATTCCTGGAGTAAGGTAAGGTTAAGTGTCCAGGACGTCCCTTTGTAGGATCTGAACCTTTTGTAGAATTGCTCTGTTGTGTGTTCCTGAAGTGGTAGATGTCAGGAACAATATTGTCTGGGCTTCTTCATTATCACACAATGTTCCTTCTGACTTCAGAGGCATTCCTGGCAAGAACTGTGGAACTATTATTGTGAAAGCTGAAGAACTTGGAAATTGCAGGGTAGGTCGTCTGACTTTGACTTATCTTTTCGTCTTTTCTCTTCTCTCCTAGTTTCTCCTTCTCTTTTCTTGTCCTATCTTCTCTCCATATGTAATGTTGTTTTGTCTCTTGTTGTATGATTTTTTTCTTTTCTCATTGTCTTGTCTCGTCTTGTCTCATTTATTATTATCACATTTTGTGTTGTCTCATGTGTAGTCTTCTACACATGTCTATTTTTTTTGTCTCATTTGCCACGTCTCTTCTTGTCACAGTTATTCTCTTCTCTTCTTGTATTGCGTTGTCTCATGTCTTCTTTTCCTGCCTAAAATCTTATCATATCTAATCTTTTTTTGTGTATCTTCTTGTCTCATTTATTGTCTTCACATATTGTCCCATGTCTTCTCTTCTTGTCTCATTTCTTGACATCTAATGTTTTTGTCTTGTCGTCTTTTCTTGTTTTATTTGTCTCGTCTCTTCTGGCTTCATTTATTCTCTTCGCATCTACCATTATCTCATGTCCTCTCGTCTTGTCTCATTTCTTCTCATGAAGTCTATTTTTGTCTGTGTATTCTTGTCTGTTAGTTTTTTTCTTCTTGATTTGTCTCATATCTTATTTCATCTAGTCCTAGTCCTAGTTCCTTTTTTAATTTCTTGTCTCTCTCCCTTATATTTTCTTCTCTTCTCGTCTTGTCTCATCTCATCTTTTCATGTGTGACATTCGCTCATTGTCTTCTTATCTCTTTTTCTCTTCTGTTCTCCTCTTTTCTCTTCATACATTTTTACCGAATATTATCATACAGTCTGTCTGCTTTTTTTAATCAGGAGTCAGTATTGATGCAGTTTTGTGGCAACAAACTGGACAAGAAAGATTTCTTTGGAAAGTCAGACCCTTTCTTGGTCTTTTACCGTAGCAATAAAGATGGAACGTAAGTTTTTATTTTTCCTCCAATAGAATGAGAGATGTGGAATTTATTTTTCTTTATATCAGTACTTATATCAGATGTATTTGAATGCTACATTTGATATCTAATATTGTGGACATATTTGAGATTGAAATTGGTTTTCTCATTTAATGTCTTGTCTTCGAACCTTGGTATTCTATGACACATTTTGACTTGCAGTAAATGATGCATGTGTGACGTGACCTATTTAAGACCCTATTTCACACTGACTGATTCTCACCGCCCATGCTGTGGTTCCTCCTCTTTGACATGTCCTGTTTCTCAGGTTTACCATCTGTCATAAGACGGAGGTGGTGAAAAACACGCTGGACCCTGTATGGCAAGCCTTCAAGATCCCAGTCAGAGCTCTGTGTAACGGGGACTATGACAGGTGGGTCAAATATTAGACCTCTGAGCTTCAAAGACACTGAACAGGATATTGACTTGGTGGGAATGAGGTGTGAATTAGCATATAAAAACAAATATAAATTAATATACACAATTATTACATATATACACATACACTACTTTTCAAAAGTTAGGAGTCGGTACGATACTAGATTTTTAAAGAAACTTTATTTTCCTGTTTGCATACTTGCTGAAGGAAATGATAGAAAAGAACATATGTACATAATCAACATAATCGCAGTCTGATCGGTTTATGCCACCAAAGTACCATGAAAACTATAGAGAGCAGACCCTCCTTATGCTTTCAAATGGCTCTTGCTGATGTCATACACCGATCTGTCTGTGCAGTGCCGCTTCAAAACAAAGCCAAAACCTGGATATTTTAGGCAACATAGAAATCCTGGCAAAAGTCCTGGAAAAAGAGGACTTATGGTCACCCTATTTATGTGTCAACCCTGTTACATTACTCTTATTAAAATAATAAACTACTCCATTTAATAAAAAATTAAATAAAATGTCAGAATGACTTTATTTCAGATAAATTCTGCATGTTTTTAATTATTTTATGTTTTATAAGTTGGCCAGTTGGTAATGAACTTACAATATCAACCCTGTTACAAATATTTTTAGTAAACAATTCATAATAGAAAAGATAGATGTTCTGTTAATAGTAATAATAATAATAATAATAATAATAAAACTAGTGTTGTGACAGACTGGAATACTTTAATAAACCACTCAGGAACCAGGAGACAGTGATAACACAACTAAACATGATGGAGAACGGACAAAGTCTAAGGGAGAACTGAGGGCTTATAAGCAAGACCCAAACAAAGGGAACTAATGAGATGATTAGTTAACACAGGTGGAAACTACTGAACTAATCAGGGAACAATGGAAAACTAGGTCAAGGCAGGGGAACAGAAACAGGGAAATCTAAACAGAAACAAAAACTAAACGTGACAAAGACATTATTTGTCTGATAGAATGTTTAACATCTTTAAAGAAATTTACTTAATCTTTAAAAAAAATACTTAACATCAAAATAGAGTGACCTATCTTCATCTACAGCGATATCATTGACTTGATTGCAAATAAATGCACATACACTATTTAAA
This sequence comes from Carassius gibelio, assembly GCF_023724105.1. Classification (NCBI taxonomy): domain Eukaryota; kingdom Metazoa; phylum Chordata; class Actinopteri; order Cypriniformes; family Cyprinidae; genus Carassius; species Carassius gibelio. The sequence goes on along the minus strand of NC_068395.1, from coordinate 16,661,092 downwards.
CTGAACATAGATGACATCACTGAATTCAATGATGAACTGCCTTTAACTATCATTTTGCATTATTGACACACTGTTTTCCTAATAAATGTTGTTCAGTTGCTTTGACGCAATGTATTTTGTTTAAAACGCTATATAAATAAAGGTGACTTGACCTATATAATACATGCTTTCAATAACTTAACTTTCTTTTCTTTTTTTGACAGAGCAATAAAAATCGAAGTGTATGACTGGGACAGAGATGGAGGGTAAAAAAATAAATAATAGTTTTGTTATACTGAAGACAAGATGCATCAAGATAAGCCATGAGACTGTGTGTGTGTGTGTGTGTTTTCAGTCATGACTACATCGGCGAGTTCAGCACCAGCTACAGGGAGCTCTCTAAAGGCCACTCTCAGTTTACTGTATGGGAGGTGAGCCACTCTCATTTTCCTCATGTATTTTTCAAACACGTCTGCCTAAAATATCATAAATGTCTTTTAAAAATATCCTAGCTTTTAATGCAGAGATTGACATTACTTCATGAGTGTGTAGTTGAGGCCTAAGGAACAGTGCTGGGGAGTAACTAAGGGCCCTTACATAGTTAACGCGAGAAACGCGAGCAAGCAACGCGAGCGACGCAAGCGACGCGCTCCCTTTCATAGTCTAAACAGTGGATGCAAGCGTCACGGGCGATGCGAGTATGCAATACACCTCTCACGCAACAAGGGGTAGTAGAGTCGGGGTGATATTAGTAGAGTCGGGTCGCGTGATATTCAGATCACAATGGCATTCTGTTGCTGATTTTACATCGGCGGCAACAAAGGCAACACAGAGATAAATGTGAATGAATACGTATAAGTTCGCATAATTTTTCCTCTTCGCCCTCCATTGTATTCAAACCTTCTTCTTCTGTAAACACAATATACTTGAATTAATGTACAATACTTGCAATGTCGCCCCCACCGACAACGCATAGTATTGCGTGCATCGGCACATCGCGTATCAAAAACTAGGATGACACATTTGGCTACGCACCGACGCATAATGGCGTGTTTATTTTGCAAAATCAGTATCCTCTTCACTTTGGTTAAATTTCTTGCCACATAATTCACACATTCTTAAAAGGAATTTATATATACATATAAACATATTACCATTTGACATTTCAACCACTAAGATTCAAGCAACATTTTTTGTCTGACATTGCTGCATTTCTGCAGGTGCTGAACCCCAAGAAAAAGAAAAAAAAGAAGAAATATCTAAATTCAGGAACCGTGAGTGAATTTTGAACTAAATCTTCCTGTTTAATTAATAAGTAAAAAAGAAGAACAAAAGAAAGCAATACATGCTTTTTGTAACAAACAAACATCCTTATTGGTAAGACTTCTCATAGAAGGTCCTACATTATATCTTCATAAGCAATGCACAATGCCTTCATAAGCTGTGCATATAAATATTCATAAATGTTGATGTAGCTCATCACTGGTCTGCCCTGATTCCGTGACTCTAGAGGGTTACATCATCACCCTGAGCATGAATATTGATATGACATTTATGATTAAAGTATGCATTGCTTATTGAAAGTGTGATGATGCCCTTTAGGACTCTACATAGGAAGTGTTACCAAACTTTCATGTTGACAGGTCACTCTGCTGTCCTGCTTCATCGATGTCGAGGTTACATTTCTGGACTACATCAAAGGAGGGTCTGTATTTGTGTGTTTGTGCACTTATTACATAATTACATACCATAATTTTGTACCAGATGTAAGCTATAAATATTGCAGTACCTATAACTGACAGTGAAGATGTATATTTATTTCTAAGTAAAACCTATATTTTACTGGTAAATACATAGTTTTCAGTTACATTTTGTTAACATATTATTTATTTTTTTTCTATTTGTAAAATGTCACTTAACTTTTTTATATATATATATATATATATATATATATATATATATAACAGTATGCAATCATGCCTCTATTACTAACATAACCCTCATTCCCTGATTGATGGAACGCAGACATTATGTCAAAATTCTGACACTAGGGGTTGCTCTTGGGAGGATTTGCACACCTGGCAATGCTCAACCATCTGGGCATATAAGGGGTCCATGTGCTATTATGCACGTTATTCTTCTAATGATAGAGAACAGGGGTCCGTTGTTCACTCAGGGGAAACAAAAAATGTTATCCATTATCAAACAGCACATATTATCACCTCAGAATGAAAAGGCACTGAATGCAAGCTCTACACCCTACCAGTCATTTAGATTCATCTTTTGGTACTCAGAACTTAAGATGAAACTGGTTCCATGTACAGTTTATAAAATCTGGTGAAGGTATTTTGTGTAGCCCAGCCCACAGCTCTACATATGTCTGCTAATGAGACATTTTTTACTAAGGCCGAAGAGGCAGAAACACCCCTAGTTAAGTGCGCCCTCACTTCCAAAACCTCAAGATTGATATGCCAGGAGAATTGCTTCCACAATCCAATGGGATATTCTCTGCTTGGAAGCAGCTTCCCCTTTCTGCTGTCCCTCAAAGCAGACAAAGAGCTGTTCAGATTGCCTGAAACTCTGTGTATGTGTCAAGATATATGCATAAAGCATGCACTGGGCACAACAAAGACCAGGATGGGTCTCCCTCTTTAGGAGGCAGGGCTTGAAGGGTTAACATTTGATCCCTGAACAGGGTAGTGGGAACAAGCAAGAATCCAGAAGCATTTCATTAACAGAGAGGGCTGGAAGGTTTACTCACCCTCTTGACAGAGGTCACCATCTTGACAGAGGTTAGCGCAGTCAGGAGGGCCGGCTTCATAGAGAGTCAAGTCAAGTCACCTTTATTTATATACCGCTTTTGACAATACAGATTGTGACAAAGCAATAGTGTGTCAATAATGCAAAAAGGCAGTTCATCATTGAATTCATTGGCATCATCCAACTCAGTTCAGTTTAAATAGTATCTGTGCAATCAAGTCGACAGTATCGTTGGAAATTAAGTGCCCCCAACTAAGCAAGCCAGAGGCGACAGCGGCAAGGAACCAAAACTCCATGGGTGACAGAATGAAGAAAAAACCTTGGGAGAAACAGGCTCAGTCGGGGGGCCAGTTCTCCTCTGGCCAGATGAAACCAGCAGTTCAATTCGAGGATTCAGCAATGGCACTAAGCTTGACTCAAATGGATCTCCCTGCAACGCCTGTAAGACCACTGAGAGATCCCAAGAAGGGGTGAGATGCAGTCTTGGAGGTTTTAATCTCCTTGCACTTTTGAGGAGTCTAAAAGATTGTGCTTTCCCACCAATCTGCCATCCGCAGTATCTTGATTTGCTACTATTGAAGCTACAGACAGTTCTAAGGTGGATGGAGACAAATGCCTTTCCAGGCCTTATTGAAGGAAAAAAAAGGAGTGATTCAAAACCAAATCTCATCGGGTCTTTCCAAGAGCACAAAGCAATGAAAAAGCACTACTTCAGAGCATATAACCACCTATTAGAGGGGGCTCTAACTTGAGTCAATCTGTCTTTCATTGCCGGTGATAGATTTTGTACTGTCCTCTGAGCATACCCTGTTGTGAGAGCAAATCTGTTGCACGATTGAGGTCATTTGGAATGTGAGTGGCTTACAGAGACCTGAGTCTCTGCCGACTCCAAAGGAGTAGATGGCGGGCAAGCTGTGACATGTAACAAGAACAAATGCCCCCCATGAAGTTGATATACACTACTGTTGCTGTGTTATCCATTCTGACCAACACATGCTTGTCTTGAATTAATGGTCAAAACCTCTTTAAAGCTAGCATCACAATGAACATCTCTAGAAAACTGATGTGCCAATGCAGTATGGATCCTGTCCAGGAACCTGAGGGTACATGCACTTTGTATACAGTGCCCCAGCCTATCTTGGAAGCATATGTTGTTGCTATGATACATCTGGACACTTCTAGAGAAACACCTGTCCACAGAAATGAAAGGTCCGTCCAATGGCTGAATGTACGACAGCACACATGAGTGATGGAAATGCAATATGTGACGTGGCACCATGCCCATCTTGTGAATCAGTCATGTAGAATTGCTGAAGCAGTCTCATATATATAAATTTAAATTACATGATGTTACAGTGACTGAGGATGCCAGATGCCTCAGAAATATTTGGAAATATTTGAGAGGAGCCACTGTCTTGTACTTGAATTTATTCTAGCAGTTCAGCACTGACTGAGCATGGTCAGAAATGTGCCATCATGGTGACTCAGTCTAACTCCACACTGAGAACAGAGATGATCTGCATAGGGGAGAGCTTACTCTTCTTCCAGTTGACCTTCTCCCAATCAGTCTAGGTGCTCCAAGAACATGTCCCTGTATGCACACAACAACTCTCATGAGTGAACTAATATCAGCCAGTCATTGATGATGTGTCCCTTGTTATGCATTGTGAAGTGTGCATTGCACTTAGCATGTTCCTTTGGTCTCCTGAGAAGCAGGCAAGTGACGCTCAAGGAAACTGAAGTTCATTGTGGCTTGTCATGTCTGCCTTCTCTTAACAGCATACCTGGCACATGAGAAGGCAGTCACATTGTCTTTGGTTTTGGTCCCAGGAGTCAACGTTTGGCCATCATGTAGACACGGGCCAAAGCCTTGTGTATGTGTGTGTATGTCACCCAGGGAAAGATGAAATTGCTGTTTGGTTGACTATCTGGTGGCCTTCTGCCAAGTGGCATCTGGCTGATGGAAGCTGTTCTCCCCTGTACCTCCACCAGGAGTGAGGCTTGACCCCAAGCCTGGGGCAAGCAGGTCAGTGGGCTTTCCTCATTCCCTTTTGCAATCTTAGGACCGCTTCAAAGTCTTTCGTGGGTTCTTAGTAGCCTGTGGATGAGCTGGCAGTTTCTCCTTCCCTCAAGAAGGCTGTTGTGCACCTCAGGGCCACCTGATGAAAAATCTCCTCTTGGATCTCCGGGTTTACACTCAGAGTACATTGTCAAGGCCTTGTACCTAAAACTAGAAGGATTAGGACAGGAAACGTCTTTTGAAAAATAGAATAAGAGCCATGAACACAGTGTGGCCATGGTCATGTTCTCACAAGCAGAACAAGAACCAGGAAGAGTCCGATTTGAGTCACTATTCTTTGGACTAGAGTCCGACCCGACACTCCATTCTCTAGACTCGTACTTGACTCGGACTCGAGGATATATAAAATGGGACTTGAGAATTCATCACGTTGTTTTTGACAAAATGTTATTACAAAAATTTTTATATAAGGTGTTACACTTTTCCTGTTTCGTGCCCAAGACCGACTGGGATGTATTATTTTCCCTCACAGACACTGCTACCGTTTGCTCTCTTTCCTTGACAACACACTCACTGACGTCACTCACTTTACTTTCACTTTACTTTTTTTCCAATGCGCTCGGGCACTAGATGGAAAGGATGAAGCTGATTGGTTAGTTCTTGTCACATGACCCGCTGTGCGCTTGCGGCATTCTGATAAGTTGAGATGTTTTCAACTCGATGCGGTGCGAACGCACCTGGAAAAAACGAGTGCGTCACTTCCATTATGAGCGCGCATACCGCACGCCTACATTGGAAATAACGAACTTGAGCGCACAAAAGACGCGATATGTGAACGCCCTTTTCGTTACACGTTGCTTTCTGACCAGTCGCGTGCCGTCACACACACACATTCACTTGAACACATACAAATGCACTCACGCTAAATCACCACTAAATCAAACTCACTCTCTCTCTCTCTCTCTCTCTCTCTCTCTCGGCATATCGTATTGATTTTTATGTTTTAAGTATCTTTAAAATACAGTGTCCTGTAAAATGCACGTTTCTTTTTTTCGCCGAGTGTATTTCTGTAATACAGTGTTAAAGGATTAGTTCACACAAAAATGTAAATTTCTTAATCATTTACTCCTCCCAATGCCATCCAGGATATCCATGCCGTTTTTTTCTTAAATTATGTTTTTAAGGAAAACATTTCGGGATGTTTTCTTCATATAATGGACTTCAATGCCTACCATCAGTTGGTTGCTATTGTTTCCTCAAAAAAACGTAAAACAATTTTCCAATAAGGGACTCGAGACTCGACTCGGACTTGAACTCTGGTAATGGTGACTCAACTTGGATTAGACTCGGGCTCTTCTTTGGTGACTCAGACTTGGACTCGGACTCAAACACTGGGACTCGAGACTCGACTCGGACTCGACAGTTGGTGACTAGACTACAACACTGGAGGACAGCAATTGTGGCCATCCGAGGAAGACATACCTCGACATGAATTGAATGCAATACACACAATCCTCAGTGTCTGTTCATTTAGAGAAATTTGCTCTTACAGACTCTCTCAGAGATTGCTGTCGAAACAGTCAATGGATCTCTCTACACTTATCTGTATTTCGGAGTGTGCTGATTATGTCATATAATCCCGGCGAGAGGTAAAAGGAGATTGCTGCTGTCAAAAGACACAGCATCAGCTCCAAAGAACAAAGCTGACTGAAGCGTGCAGGCACCTTATATGCCCGGATGTCCGGGGGCTTAGTCATGCATGCAAATTTTATTGGCCTTTTCAGAGGTGTTTGGCCTCCTAAGAGCGACCACTAGTTTCAGAACTCCGACACAACATCGAAATTGACTAACAGAAAGGAAACTATCTTTGAAGTTTTTTTGGGGGTTTCTTGGTAGTTTCTAAGGTGTTGGTAAGATATTTTCTGTGGTTGCTAGGGCACTGCTATGTGGTTGCACAGCAGTCGCTAGGGTGTTTTGGGTGGATGTTAGGGGATTGGTATGGTTCCTAGGCAGTTGGTGGCGTGGTGGTCAGTAATACATGTTTTAAACCATAGTATGCTACACTGTTGCATTACTTCAAGGAGAGTTTCTATTGCTGTGAAAAGCATGATATATAGTTATCATTCTGGAAATAGATGCATCGTTTTGGAAATGGATTTCAGTTTCTCATATATTTTGGCAAGTGTGATGCCATCCGGGTTTTCCATGCACATGAACATACTTGAGCTCATCTATTGAGACTGGAAACACATTGCTATGCCTCACCATCCATGAATAATTCCATCTTCCTTCCCTCTCCTTCTCTCCACGTCACAAACACATATTCACAGACAGCGCACTGCATTATGATGCCGTAATAAACCGAGTTATAAATAGAGCACTCTATTCTGAGAGACACAGAGACCCCAGGCACATGATCTGGCCTTCAAACAGTCCAGCAAACATGGGAAATATCCGAGGAATAATTGGAAGGATGTGCTAAAAGACTACTGTGGAACATTCTTACAGACAATTAGTTAATCTCTCTATATGCATTCTGTTGAACAGACAGAAAATCCAGGAAGCTACGGAGAGAATATTAGATAAACACAGAGCTACTCTGAGGGAATAACTTCTTAATTTTACCCACCGTTTAAATTGAGCTGAGACACAGTTTCACACAGTCAGCTCACTGAGGATTTAACTGAGCAGCTTTAATACACTTTAATAAACATAATATATTTGATGTTCACAAGCTGATTCACATGTGCTCACATCATTGTTTTTCTCTGTTCACTTGCAGCACTCAAATTAACTTCACAGTGGCCATTGATTTTACTGCGTCAAACGGTGAGCCTACATTACTGAAACACTACTCTTCAAATGATACATCATCGTTTACATGTGATGTGAACATTTACTAATAATTATTTATTGTAACTAACCGAGGTTTAAAATATATAATATATATTTACAGTAATTAATACAAAATTATAGATTATTTACCCATATCAGAGTTGAACTATTCAGCTGAAAAGAGCTAATTTAAGGATGTGACTATGTGGTCAAAATACTCTTTTAAAGATAATGCACAAATCATTATTTTCAAAGAGGGAAACTGCACAGCATAACAGGGTTGAAGGGTAAACAAATAATTTATCAAATAACGTGTAGTTATTCATGGGTACACACATTACACAAATTGAACTAATTCATTAGAATGACCCAAAATTTGTTTTGTTGATTCATGCATTTTGTGCTTTATTTGTGGCAGGCAACCCTTCCCAGCCTACCTCTCTACACTACATGAGCCCGTATCATCTGAATGCGTATGCACTGGCCCTCAGAGCCGTGGGGGAGATTATTCAGGACTATGACAGTGATAAGCTGTTCCCTGCACTGGGCTTTGGTGCAAAACTGCCACCCGATGGCCGCATATCTCATGAATTCCCCCTGGTGAGGACACTTCTTTTTGAGTATGCTGTTATACTGTTTTATATTAAAACAATTAGTTCTCAAACAGCATGTTTTTGTTTGAGGATCTTCTGTTTTATTTGTCAGTGAGAGTGTTACATGGACAGTCTTACACTGATTATGCCTTAGTCATTTACAGTTACATTTAATAATTTAGCAGACACTTTTATGCAAAGCGACTTATAAATGAGGAGAACAATGGAAGCAATCAGACCGACAAGAGAACAACAGTATACAAGTGCTGTGACAAGTCTTACTTAGTCTAGCAGAGTACACATAGCAAGGTGTTTTATATATATATATATATATATATATATATATATATATATATATATATTAGAGTAAATTAGAATAGAATAGAATAGAATAGAATAGAATAGAATAGAATAGGTAAATGTGTTTTTAGACATTTTTTGAAGATGGACAAAGTCTCAGCTGCTCGAACTGAGATTTCAGGTCGTTTCACCAGCTGGGAACAGTCCAGTAAAACATCCGTGAGAGTCATTTTGTGCCTCTTGGGTTGGCACCACAAGGCTTGTGGAGGGTGTATAATTCTGAGCGAGTGAATTTAGGTGTATTGGTGCAGCACTGGTTTTCTTGGAGTCAAACATTGAATTTAAGGATGGAATACACAATATGACTTTTGCCCAGATTTTTGCCCTGTCAGCATATCAAGTAGTGTATATGATGTGCATTAATTTATTTATTTTTAACTTCAGACTATGATCCCTTGAAGATTTTAAAGGGGTCATATGATGCACTTTTCCATGTTTCCTTTCTCTTTGGAGTGTAACAAAGCTCTTGGTTCATAAAGATCTATAAAGTTGTCTCAAATCCAAATAGATATTCTTTATTAAAGTTAAGAGTCAACCAAGCCCCCCCAAAAACAGCTCATTCTTAAGCCGTCATATGTCTACATCACTGTGTGGGAAGATTTGCATAACGCCGCCCAAATCGTTGTTTCATTTCGTTGTGAAAGCAAAGCTACTTTATTTGGCCCTTCCAAAAGAATATACAAATAGAAATCAGAGGTTAAGTTGTATTAACAACACTGTTCCGAAACAGTTCAACCCAAATATTCAGATGTGAGCAACGCATATTACGGAGGACAAGGACTGTTTCCTGGGAGAGTAGCCTACAACGCTGGTGTCTGTTTCTATAAAGTGTGGCAATAACAACTTCTGATTCACAGCCTGAAGGTTTTTAAATTTAAAGAATTTCCACTGATGATTCAAACATGAGTTTTGAGCAGTGTAGAATAGCACTTGTTGTTTGTTGTTTCTCCGATCATAAATGCAAACATGGTTAATGTTTACTCGGAATGTTATGCAACGCAACACGTGAAGAGACAATATAAGTACTCATAATCCATAACTATGTCCCCAATGGATGCAACAAATGCCTCGTTTATAATGGATTTTATTGTTTTTGTCTTGTCATGCTAGGATGCACGGCATCAACGTATGTTAAGGGGTGTAACATTTCCATCACACGCTTGAGGAATTCGGCTAATCACAATGAACTGGATAGCTGGCCAATCAGCATACACCTTGCTATTTAGACCGATGAGCTTTAAAAAAATCGACACGTTTCAGAAAGGCAGGGCATAAAGGAGCAACAATAATGTACAGTATTTGGAAAATAATGTTTTTTTTTCTTTTAACCTTAAACCGCATAAACACATTGAATTACACCAAATTATGTTCTTTTTAGAAACGTCATATGACCCCCTTAAGTCATATAGTGTATTTCAGCCTTCATCTCACTATACTACTTTGGACAAACCGTTATCTACATCTAGACCCAGTAAGCTTTCTTGGTCAACATTCATATAATCTATATGTCTTAACTTTCTGAGAGCTGTCACAAAATACCATAAATGGTATTCGTATATTGGAAAGGAAAACGATTGAAGAAAAACCAAATCTAAGTTATCCATTACTCCAGCTATGCTTTTTACGTTAATCAGTATGTCATCGACTTATTTAGTGTATTCCACTATTTATATCTACCAATTTTGTAAACAAAGTAAACTCTGGATTTTGCAAAAATGTCATTATAATGAGCTGGTTTTGGGTTTGACAAGAATAATATTGTTACGTTCGGAACCCAGAGGAAAACAGGAGAGATCCAAACGCAGTGTGGTATTTAATGGTTAATCCAAATCAGAATCCAACAAGCAGGGGTCAAAACCAGAAATCAATCCAAACAAACAAACAATAGGGATAGGAACAGGAACACGAATAGGAACAGGAAACTCGGAAGGCGAGGAAACTGGGTGATGGAATGAAAGGACTCCATGAAGACAAACAGAAAAAGACCGGTTAATATAGGCAGGGTAATGACTTTCAAGTGAAGACACCTGAATGCAATTAACAGGAGTGCAATCACTGTGATGAAGGGACAAGGCTTAGTGGAAATTGTAGTGCCTACGGTGAGGTGCCTATGGGGAAGTGAGACCACTAGTGGAGACTCAGGGAAACAGAGACCAGACAGCGTGACATTACCCCCTCCTCCACGGAGCAGCTACCAGATGCTCCACCTGAACACAAGAAGAGACCAAGGAACACAGAGACCAGGAGGGAGGTGGAGCGGCAGAGGACCAGGGGGAGGGACGGAGGACCAGGTATGGGGGAACAGAGACAATAAGTGCAAAAAACACAAACAAGGAGCCCAGGAGGGAGGTGGACCGGCGGAGGATCAGGGGGAGGGACGGATGGCCAGGTCCATAGAGGGAAACAGAGAGAAGGGCAAAAAACAACAACAAAACACAAGTCCAGGAAGGAACATAACGTTCAGTGGCCCAGGGCCAAACAGACAGGGCAGGAATCCAGAGAGGAGCAAGGTGGAATTGGAGCCATGCGGTCGAGACGTGGAGAGGCTCTGGTAGTTCAGCAGAGACGTGGAGAGACTCTAGTAACTGCAACTCTGCTCATGAAGATCATTGGTGACTTGCCTTTGCCCATAAAGATCATCTGTGACTTGACTCTGGAGTGTCAACGGTGACTTGCCCTGACTCTGGAGTGTCAGCGGTGACTTGACCTGACTCTGGAGCGTCAGCGGTGACTTGCCCTGACTCTGGAGTGTCAGCGGTGACTTGCCCTGACTCTGGAGCGTCAACGATGACTTGACCTGACTCTGGAGCGTCAACGGTGACTTGACCTGACTCTGCGGTGACTTGACCTGACTCTGGAGTGTCAGCGGTGACTTGACCTGACTCTGGAGCGTCAGCGGTGACTTGCCCTGACTCTGGAGTGTCAGCGGTGACTTGCCCTGACTCTGGAGTGTCAGCGGTGACCTGACCTGACTCTGGAGCGTCAACGGTGAACTGACCTCACTCTGGAGCGCCAACGGTGACCTGACCTGACTCTGCGGTGACTTGACCTGACTCTGGAGGGTCAACGGTGACTTGACCTGACTCTGGAGTGTCAGCGGTGACTTGACCTGACTCTGGAGCATCAACGATGACTTGACCTGACTCTGGAGCGTCAACGGTGACTTGACCTGACTCTGCGGTGACTTGACCTGACTCTGGAGCGTCAGCGGTGACTTGCCCTGACTCTGGAGCGTCAGCGGTGACTTGCCCTGACTCTGGAGTGTCAGCGTTGACTTGCATTGACTCTGGAGTGTCAGCGGTGACTTGACCTGACTCTGGAGCGTCAACGATGACTTGACCTGACTCTGGAGCGTCAACGGTGACTTGACCTGACTCTGCGGTGACTTGACCTGACTCTGGAGCGTCAACGGTGACTTTCCCTGACTCTGGAGTGTCAACGGTGACTTGACCTGACTCTGGAGCGTCAACGGTGACTTGACCTGACTCTGGAGCGTCAACGGTGACTTGCCCTGACTCTGGAGTGTCAGCGTTGACTTGCATTGACTCTGGAGTGTCAGCGGTGACTTGACCTGACTCTGGAAGGTCAACGGTGACTTGCCCTGACTCTGGAGTGTCAACGGTGACTTGCCCTGACTCTGCGGTGACTTGACCTGACTCTGGTGCGTCAACGGTGACTTTCCCTGACTCTGGAGCGTCAACGGTGACTTGCCCTGACTCTGGAGGGTCAACGGTGACTTGACCTGACTCTGGAGCGTCAGCGGTGACTTGACCTGACTCTGGAGTGTCAGCGGTGACTTGCCCTGACTCTGGAGGGACAGCGGTGACTTGACCTGACTCAATGGGAACCTAACTCGACACCTGAGTGCAATTAACAGGAGTGCAATTACTGTAATGAAGGAACAAGGCTTAGTGGGAATTGTAGTGCCTACGGTGAGGTGCCTGTTGGGAAGTGAGACCACTAGTGGAGACTCAGGGAAAAAGAGACCAGACAGCGTGACAAATATAAATACTTTTAATTCCAGCCTCTTCCTTTGTAATTTAAGAAGGAGTTTTTAAATGTTAAATGTGAACATGTATTCAAAAAATCATATTATTAACCTTTAGAAGTACTTTAGCCTATAAATGAACTAAAAACCAACAAACATGGACTAAATGGCAAGAAGCTGTAGTTTTGATTTCATACAACTACAACTACCCCACTGGTAACCAAATAAGGGCTCTGCGGGGTGACTAACTGATAAATATGGATGAAACCATTCATAAAGAAAACTGAAAAAGATTGATAGACATTAGCAAATGGAGATTACCCACAGCTGTCTCACATTTCTAAAGAGGACATCATTTATTTGCTTTATTTATTTACTTTTTCTTTTTTTTTTTTTTTTTTTACACCCACGAAACGGTCACAGAGAATCTATCACATAATCCCATATACAGTGAGACACAGATCCTTATTAAACCAAACAGATGCACTGCCTGCGGCTGCAGCTGCCCACACACTGCTGAAACACACACACACACACACACACATGCTTCTCCTCAGGGCTGAACGCGGGAGACTTCACATGCACTCAGCAGAGCATTAAAGCTTTACTTGAGTGAATAGCTCTCTTTAAACACAACTCTTACTACAGAAAGCTTCTGGGATGTGAGCTCAGATGGCCAGATCAAACTTTTAATGGCTGATTCGTGTTCTTGTTGTTTTGCTATGACAGTGATTGCTCACGGTAAACATGTCCGATTATACGATCTATAATATCTACTATCAGTATAGACAATTGCTATTTAGTAGTAGTATAGATTACTACTTACTATATTACTAAAATCCTGTTGGATATTATTTAATATTTTAACATAAAAAAATATGTTCTGCTTGTGTGCAAACATGAAAAAGATAACCTAGCACAGAATTAATATACTTTCAAGGAAACTCCGAACTGAATTTTATGTTTTCAGAAACTTCATTCCATGTTAATTGCATTTACATTAAAATGTATCGCAGTTTAGATTTATATTAAGTGGAATTAGCTGAAGTGATTTTTTTTTTTTTTATCCAGTTAAGTAGGACTATCTTTATGTGTAATTTCATAATTATTTCCATTGTCTTTGAATTATGGTTACACTGTACTGGATAATATGCTTGCTTTTATGGTGAACTACAATGTACTTTAATGTGGTATATTTAAATATATTTGTAATGGCAATTTTTAATGATGAAGATGCAGTGTAGTACAATATTTACAATAACGGAATAATACTAGAGCTCAAATGATATTACTTTACATATGCTTTAGAATATTAGTCAGCATATCAAAATAAATGTACTCACAGTGAAACTTTTACATTTTTACCAAGTGTACTTAGGTAAATAGACAGCCATTAAAGTGTACTCGCTACACTTAAGTTGCATTTTTTTTTTGTTAATATGATATTATCAGCAAGTACAGATTTTAAGATTCTATTTAAAGAAAGTTAAAGTATATAAAATATTATATTACAATTTTACGTACACTGCAAGTGCACGTTCAGTCCAAATACACTTTTCCACAATAGTATGTAGCCTAAACACCCATTCACAGTACAGTACTCTGTGATGCTTGTATTGCGAATGTGTGTATTACATGTACATATGTTCATTTACATTACAGAACGGGAACCCAGAAAACCCATACTGCAGTGGGATAGAGGGCGTTCTAGAGGCGTATTATCAGAGTCTGAAGTCTGTTCGTCTCTATGGACCAACATACTTCTCACCTGTTATTAATCATGTAGCAAGGTAAGGCCAATTACATACATACTTATATACTTACTTTTTTTCAGATTTGTTATATTAAGTACTAGTCACCTTTATTTATATAGTGCTTTATACAATACAGATTGTGCACTACAATGTAATGTTTCCGTTTAGTCATTTTTCATACGCTTTAATCCACAGCGAATCATAATTGGGGGATGCATAAATCAATTCTTAAAGAGGCAAATAGATACAGCATGTGCTTGTAATCCCAAATTTTGGGCATTGTTCAAATAAGTACAAGCTAGAAAGAGAAGGAATAAATAAAGAGTAATTTTTTTTATTTTATTTTTGGTAATGTTTGCATCCTGGTACTTCGTTAGAAAACTGAATTTAGGCAATAGCCAAAAAGCATGCGTTGGGGCATAATTGGAAAATCTACCAAAAATAGTACATCATCAAGGAACTTTTGACTACTGACACTAGGATGGATTGGTTTTTTGAATTGGGATTCAGTCCCTGTGTCCATAACAAGCACATTAACTGATCTGCTGATTTCTTTCGCAGATATGCTTCATTAGTAAAGGATGGCTCCGAATACTTCATCCTCCTCATCATCTCTGATGGGGTCATCTCAGACATGGCTCAGACGAAAGAATCCATCGTAAATGTAAGCAAACAACACAGTTCGCTGCAATCTTTACACCATCTGGAAAAACAGAAAAGACAAGTGTCCCTTATAGACATATTTATAAAATGTGACAATGAATAGCTGACACCAATTTTACTATGTGGTAGGCCTGTTACTTTATGTTTATAAACAGCAAGTCATCATTTTGTCCCAAAGCTGTCAACCCTGTTATCATCATAATTTCCCCCCTTTTTAAGTTGACGAACTATTCCATAAGTGTATAAAACAAAGACATCATTCCTCTTTCCACAACTATTTGTCTGAAGGTGTGACCTTAAAATGTCAGCCCTGTTACCATGATTTTGTAGTAGAAAATTGGTTTACAGATTAATTTGACATTACAAGTCTTCTCCTCAGGGCGATCAAACTACTGTACATTCTTCTTGGTAAAACAATTACCAGTTGTCTACAACAAAATTACGGTAATGGTGCTGACATTTTACAGCAAATATACAGAATATACTTAAATGTACTTAAAAATAACTTTATCAAACTGGAAAACGCACAAAATGAACCTTAATTTAATGGCTCCAAGTGTGTTTGCTTTGTAAACAATAGCCATTTATCATTCTAATGCCTAGAAGACATGATTATTGGATGAACAATTAGACTGTGAATGAATGTGCTGAATAAAAGAAAAGAACTTACACCCAATTATAAATTGGCTGAAGAATACAGAAATAGACAAAAAAAAAGGTCAAACTGAATCCATTTGTCTTTGCTTTAAAGCAGGTGAACTGAGATGCTGATATGTGATATATTGTGCAGGCTGTGACAGGAGTTGTTCATAAAGTGTCAGTGTGCAGATAGCTGAGCCGTTTACACTCAAACAGGACAAGTTACCTTAGCTTAATGAATGGGACTCATATTTCACATTTAAGAGTTATGGCAGCCACCCTGTGGTGCTTAAATACTTTGTGAAGTAAGGTTCAGACTTTAAATAAACAGGAAAGCTGAATAAAAAGTTTGCATACTCCAGAATGCATGACAGGACTGCAAGAAACATTTACGTACAGTATTTGTATATTTAGCCAAAATTAAGTCATCATTCAGTAGGAGACCCAAGCTTTTTAGTTTTTAAAAAATAAAATATGATTGGAAATAATATTGGCAAGAGTATTATTTATTTATATGACTCAGTAACAGTTTTGACTGATTTAGCTTGAGAAATCCACTCACAATTTCTTCAAAACTTTATAAAATGGAATTGAATGCACATTTTTTAATAGGCAGAAATCATGCGGTAACAGAGTTGAACATAAAATGCGGGACACTGCTAAATACTGCATTTTTGCCCATTATTTTTTTTTTAATCATCATTTTACAGGGATCACAGTCATTTAAATGTTTAAAATGAAATCAGTTCGCACCCTATTTGGGGAAGTCATGGCCTAATGATTAGAGAGTCAGACTTGTTACCCAAAGGTTTCAGGTTCGATTCTCTCTCGAAGGATTGTGGGTGATGGGGGTGAATGTACAGCACTCTCTCCACCTTCAATAACAAGGCACCGAACCCCCAACTGCTCCATGGGCGCCGCAGCATAAATGATGCCCACTCCTCCGGGTGTGTGTGTGTGTGTTCACTGCTGTGTGTGTGCACTTAAGATGGTATAAATGCAGATCACTAATTCAGAGTATGGGTCACCATACTTGGCCACGTGTCATATCACTTTCACTTTTGAGGAAAGTGCCTCATGTGTCTCCAAGATTGATTGGAACGCAAGATGTTGTATTGTATTACTGCGATCAGAAGTCTGTTTTGTGCATGTTTCATTACACACATACTGAATTATATGAGGAGGGTATTCTTGGTGGTCTTGTTTTAATGAACTGTTCCCTTCTGTTGAAGGCCTCGAGTCTTCCCATGTCAATTATCATCGTTGGGGTCGGGCCAGCTGAGTTTGATGGTAAGATTAGAGAAATGCATATGTCTTTGATGATGTGTGATATGATATCAATCCAGTCCAGCAGAGCAGATCAGATCAAAAGAGAAACCTGGTTCACATATGTTCCTGTGAGACCAATCAGTCTCCAGAACGTCATTAGTAGAGTATGTGCTATAGGAGCTTTCATGTTTCCATTGGCTTATCAGTTGATTTCCTAAATAACCCTGTACCTCTCCTTTCATCTGAAAAGTGTGATCCAGTTCCTTCGTGTCAGCTGTCATCACTGCCTCATCTGCTGTAGATTGCATATTTTGTTTGTTGGTAATATCAAACTTAATGAGAATGATTTACACTCACTGATAGTGTTGGTATTATTTATGAAAGATTGGAGATTTTTCACAAGATGATGTAATTGGAAAGTAAACAAAAATGTGATTCATTTAGCAAATTGCTTTATGACTACATGATTATATGGTTTATTTGCATTAATGCTTTTTTTGTGCTCAAAGGTTTTCTTTTTTAATGTAAAGTTCATTTAGTGAATATTTTTTAAAGACTTCATGCTAAAGTTAATTTCCCCTTAATTCATTGCCATCGTTTTTGTTTTAAAGACCCATATTGAAAATATAATATTTTAACATTTTAATTTATTTTACATAAACCCACCTATAATTTTAGTCAAAGTTTTCAAACGAAGTTTCCATCCTCTTTTCCCGCCCTTTTTTTTTTAAATAAATTTGTGACTGTACCTTTAAGTTTCTTCTGGGCTGACAGTTTGTATATAGGTTAATACTTTCTTCCTTTAATGAAGATAAAGCTCATTTACATGCAGCTCCCTGTGTTCTCATTATCTCACAGCAGTCATGATCTGCTCTTTGAACTCATTTCAGCTGCTGCAGTAAAGGCTGTATCTGAACTCATGAAATCCAATGATAGCACACTTGACTATAACAGTCTGAGCCAAATGGAAGCAACATAGGATCATTTTTTCTGTGCCATTTTCTTCCATTTGACAGAGATGATTGAACTAGATGGCGATGAGGTCAGGATATCATCCAGGGGTCGCTTTGCGGAGAGAGACATCGTGCAGGTGAGTTTCCAGCCCTGTATATCAAGTATCCCTGAACAGAAATAGTAAAGCAATATTCTAGGCGCTTTTCAACCTAATGTCTACAGCGTCTTCATCATTGATGATCACCGACAATAATTTTGACTCATCTCTCAGTGACTATGTGGTAATAAAAAGCAATCGGGAAAAAGGTATACAGTAAATAAATGGAGGCCGAGCAGGCATGTGTGCAGAACTGAAAATAAATGTTTAGCTTATGATCATCATATTTTTCAAGGTTTAACCATCAACATAGCAATACAGGAATAGTTCACAAATAAATGAACATTTGCTGAAAATGTCAGGCCATCCAAGGTGTAGATGAGTTTGTTTCTCCATCAGATTTTGAGAAATTTACATCACTTTCTCACCAATGGATCCTCTGCAGTGAATGGGTGCCGTCAGAACAGCTGGTAAACAATCACAATAATCCACAAGTATTGACTCCAGTTCATCAATTAACCTGAAGCTGAACCTGCATGTTCATTTTACAAGCCAAAACAGTTGATAATGATGGACTTTTTCCTGGAGGTAGCATCATTATAGATTATGGACTCATATTTTGGCAATAAACAATGGTTTGAAGTTAAAACGCCTTAATTATAGATTTGTTTCAGCCTTTTATTTCACCAGATGTTAACTGATGGACAGGAGTGGTGTGCATTACTTGTGAGGTGTTTATCAGCTGTCTGGACTCTATTCTGATGGCACCCATTTACTTCAGAGCATCCATTGATGAGACAGTGATGCAATGACACTAGTCTCCAAATCTGATGAAGAAACAAACTCATCTACACCTTGGATGAGGGTGGGTAAATTTTGAACAAATTTTCATTTTTGGCTGAACTACTTACGTGTTAAGAATTCATTCATTTGGATGAAAGATTAATATATATATATATATATATATATATATATATATATATATATATATATATATATATATATATATATATATATATAATTTGACACTTAATTGCATGTTAATTGCAATCAAAAATGTTAAATGTACAGTGCACTGAACATTTTTTGAAACTTGAATCCTATGTATAGAAGTCAATTTATAATTACACATTCGTAATGAAGATTGTGAATATGAACTTTAAATGTAATAATACATAACACCTGTCACAAAACTGCATGGGCACACTGTAAAAGGTAATCAGTAAAATATACAGTAAAAAAAACGGCAGCTGTGGTTGCCAGAATTATACTGTAAAAAATACGGTAACACCCTATTAGGTTTAACGGTTTTATACTGTAAAAGAATACGGTAACAATGGTTTTATACCATAAAAAATATGGTAACACCATTTTATGTTTACATTAATATAGCAACTTAGTGAAGTACTGAAATCGGTTTTGTACCTTTGTAATACACTGCTAACCACCAAAAACAAGTGGTGATGAGAAAGTCATGTGATGAAACAAAGCCCAACACAAGCAGCTTTTAAATAATGAGATACATAGAAAGTGCAGAGTGTCATTCAAATAAGCAGTTAACATCATCATGGTGAGACTCATTAAACTGAAATGTGCAATAAACACTAATATAACAACACTATATGTAACATACAACCCTAATAAACATAACAGCTAAGAAGAAACAGTTATTTCAAAGAAAAAAACATCAAATTCAAACAAAATTTGAAATGCAACTCAGAGAGTTCTGGGAATGTCAGTTTACGGTTATTCCCTGTAAATTTTACAGGAAATTACAGTTAACCATTTAACAGGTTTGTACTGAAGCATTTTCACAGTTTTGTACAGTTAAAATCACAGTCATTTTTTACAGTGCACAGGAAGGCTGAGGTTCAAAGTTCAGCGGTTCCTTAGAGGTATAATCCATAATCATAGTCAAAACATCTTTAAAACATGACAGAATAGGATTTAAATGTGCACATTGTGTTAAATATGATATTATCTGCAAGTAAAGTTTTGAAGTAGACTATACATGTACAACATAATTCAAGTCTGGTTTCAATTAAATTTGAGTTCTACTCATTTTTACCAACTAGAGGAATTTTTCTCCTTAATCTCTCTCCGATTCCTCCTCAGTTCGTTCCTTTCCGAGACTACATCGATCGCCGCGGGAATCACATCCTCAGCATGGCCCGTCTGGCCAAAGACGTTCTTGCGGAAATCCCCGATCAGTTCCTCCAGTACATGAGGAGCAGAGGCATCAAAGCTCAGCACCCGTCCAAACCCCCAGCGACACTCGTCCACCCCGTCCAGCCGCTGCAGACGCAGATCTGAGCCATCCGTCGTCCTCTCGTCGGTTCACTGTCACTCTCAGGATCACACATGGCCTGTCTGAGCGAAACGCTGGCCTTCTGCATGCTGTGCTTCAGTGTGTAGGGTGACGTCGGGCGCGCTGAGCTTTCAGAAGGTGTTTCAGACAC
Organism: Carassius gibelio; assembly: GCF_023724105.1. NCBI lineage: Eukaryota > Metazoa > Chordata > Actinopteri > Cypriniformes > Cyprinidae > Carassius > Carassius gibelio. The sequence goes on along the minus strand of NC_068395.1, from coordinate 16,640,722 downwards.
TTTTAAAGTATCGAGTGGCCTCTTCAGTCAGTCAAGCATCAGAAATATGACTTCACAGTCTCTCGTACTATCATCTCCTGTTCTCATGTCTGACGAACTTCTGCATACGTTTACAATTGTACCGTTTTCTACTAATTGATCTGAGCTGCTTAACAATGAAATTGACTCATTTTATTACATGGCGTTGTAAATAGAGCGAGTGTGATTTTAGAAGAAGCATGAATCCACCCTTGGTAGCAATGTTAGAGAAACTTTCATGCTGTTGTGCGAGGTTTTCAAATTATTTTACTATTTCAGTATTTCATATACAGTACTTGGTCATTTGACTGCCTCAAACTGTAATGAATTTGTGCTTAGCTTTAGCGGCATTAGCACAGCACTGAAGTTTAAAAGCCTTACTCTCAGTTAAAGGAACAGTTCACCCGAAATGAAATCTCTGTCATTATTTACTCATCCTCAAAACACGTATGATTCAGATTTATAAACTATCATTATTACCTGTTTTGACAGTGATCTCCAATTCTAAATTTAATTAAATGATGTATTACACAAATATAAAACTGACGACTTGGCAACACTGTTACCATTTATGTTCCTTGAATGGAAAAGAGCAGCATTAACTTTGTGCTAAAGATTCTTTTTCCTGCGTGATATTCATTTTTGGGTGAACTGTTCCTTTAAAGACCGAACTGTAGCTGCTCTCAATATCTATATCCAAGCACAGAAATGGATACACAAGTAGCCTCATACACAAGTAGCATATGCTTTCAAGCATGCACCACCCACACAAACAGCGTGTTTTGTTTGCGTTTGTAATCAATAGTCTGCATGCAGAAAAAAAAGGTGTTTTATTTGGAAAAGGTGCAAAATGTGCAGATCGGTATGTTTAAGAACATAAAAACATGGTTAATAATAAAAACTGTCTAAAACGAGAACTGCTAGGTCCTCACCCTCCACGCAATCCAAGATGAAGATGAGTTAGTTTCTTCATCAGATTTGGATAATTGTACACTTGCTCAACAGTGGATGCTCTGCAGTGAATGGGTGCCGTCAGAATGAGAGTCCAAACATCTGATAAAAACATGACAATAATCCACAAGTAATTCACACCACTCCAGTCCACCAGTTATCAGTTGTTTGGACTCTCATTCTGACGGCACCCATTCACTTGCAAAGGATGTAATGTTCGGATAAAGAAACATTCAACAAACTCATCTGGCCTAAGAGTGAGTATACTTTCATCAAATAGTTTAATCTGACAGAAGAGCAAGTCAGCCAGTGGTAAAAAAATCATTTTTCATTTTTAAAAGAAATGAGATATTTAAAATCAACTTGTAAAAGAACACATGTTAAGATTGTATGGTATGTTTCATTTAGAATTGGTAAGATGGAACTGACATCACATGTGGAAAGATTCTCCTCAAAATATCACATGGATCATCAAGAACAAAATTATATAAAATAGCCAAACAATGCTCAGCGACATCTGGTTAAACCGTCTTTAACAAAAATAAAAAACTATCGGCAGCACTTCACGTATCTCCTGAGATCGCGCCAGCCAGTGTCAGATGTGCTCTTTCTGCCCCAAACCCTTCATATTTCAGCAAGAAAATACACGAGCGAGCCATGACCCCAGCAACCCTGGGAAAAAATAACTTAAACACAGGCACAGAGCTAAGACTTCATTTATTTAACATGACAGTGTGTCAACGTCAAACTCACACCCACTCATGCTGCATGCTGTATTATCTCTATAAATCATGCAGAAAACATGCGTCAAAATGTAACCGTGTGTGGGATGGAAACGCTGTTTCCCTAGTTTTTCCATATGGGTTCAGACATTATCACTGCAGTTTTCCTCATTTATGGTCTAATTGATCTGCACTTTATCACAAACTGAACTTCTTCTTTAGACTATTTGAACATTGACTATGATCATTCATGAACGAGAAATGTGCAGCTAAATACCTTGAGATGAACAATATAACTTCTTGTTGGTTTAAAAACCAAGTACTTTGACTGCATGGCTAATGAATTGTTTACAAGTAGCAGATATTGTGCATTTAATCTCAGGTGTGATGACCCTTATTTGTGAAAGTGGTGATAGGTGCCAGTTAGCTTAGTTAGGACAGTTCACCTGCTCATTACACCTCAGAAGGTTCGAGGTGGTGTTAGTTGGGTGTAGCTTGTTTAATGGTATTTTTTGCTTAAGCACAGCACTGGCTGAACAGCATGAATTTTAGGAACCTGGATCATTTTGGTGAGAATTTAAGATAAACTTAGGTGGGCTTATAGAAGTCCTGTATCATATAAACACAGCTATTGTTTATCTTTGTTACATATGAATTCACAGTTTAATATTGCCTGCATCATGTCTGCATGAGCAGAATTTTTAATGAAATGCACTTCTTTCATAGATTGTTTGTTTTAGAAATGAATTTTGCCTTAATAGAGTATTTATTTGTGGTATGCGAAATTGACCATATTCTTTTGTTGCATTTTTAATTTCTTTTTGAAACACTTTCCTTGTGCAGTTACTCAAAAATAATGAATTTTATGAATGAGATGCATGCAGGTGCTGTTAAATCAGTGTAGTCTGGCGTTAAATGCGCTCATAAATAAATCAAGTGTAGCACTTATCAGTGCAAGAACGTAATTATTTAAAATGTTTATTTTTACCAAGATGGACCCAATTATCAATATAGACCCAATCGCAATGCAATATCTTAAACAAAAAGGCACAACTTTTGACCAAAGTTACATTTTATAATTGTTTCCAAATCTAGAATGGTTTGTTATGACAAACCAAAGAAAGACTTGGTGAACACTGAATATCAATACAACAAATACAAATAAAAAAAACATATGCTGTAATAATTATAATGACTATTAATGAAATGATGCCCTCTTTCTGGTTTTATAAATAAACATTCAAATGAAACACTTGATGATGCTTGGTCATTTTTCTGTGTATCTGCCAATATTAGGCTAGTTGAACAAAAAAGAAGAAAAAAAAACAGGAAACTTGTGAGAGAAACAAATCAGGAATGGCCTATCTTGACACAAGGAATATGTTAATAATATTTCCACTGAAATGTCTTAATTTAATTTAGATCCTATCCTGCCCTCTTCTGTTCATACACAGACTTACATCATTGTTGTGCGTTTCATTGTTTTGTAAACTTTAAACAAATGATGCTTCACTCTACATTGACTATTATTTTCTTACATGTTTTATGTAGCTTTATGTAACTTTTGTTGATTGATGAGTGACTGAATTCGATATTTCAAAAGATGTTATACTTTGAACAGATATAGATGTTGCTTGATAGTTATTATGGTGTTTTGAGTCATTCCTAGGCATTTAGGCTAAGACTTAACTTTGCTAGGCTGTTACTAGGCCGTTGCTAGGGTATTGTGACTGGTTTCCAAGTGGAAAGATAAAGTCAGATGCTTAGGATCTCAGAAGAGGTTGTAGTTTACAGAAAATACTGTATAAATATTTGCCAAGTCAACATATTTAGCAGCTGTCGATATCAAAATGTTTTAACTATAATAATCAACTAAATCTTATATTTGTATATATACATTGTACATACATATTTGTCTTGAATTTGTATATAGACGTACACTAAAGTAAAGGTTTCACAATGCAGCAGATTTACATTACATTTATCAGACACTTTTATACAAAGCAACTTACAGGCTATACATTTTTTTTTAACCAGTATGTGTGTTCGCTAGGAATTGAACCCCTGACCTTTTGCACTGCTAACGCAATGCTTTTACCACTGAGCCATAAATTTTGATCTATATTAACACATCTTCAAACACCTGTATCTGTGGCTGACTGACAAACCTGCTATTCCTCATAGTTTCCCTTGTACCTCAACTCCGAAATGTTTTTGTCATTTCGTTCGTGCTAAAGAATGAAGCTATGCATGATTCATTCTGTACCCATAAGGCCATGTCACGCACATGCTGCGTAATCTGTACAGCTGTTCCAGGCCATTTTCCAAGAAGTAGTTTCCATGATGACCTTTCCTTGTCGGTTTGAATAATTCAGATGATAAGCAGCACTGAGACCTGATGTCTACGGTGACCAGGAGGGACATGTTCGGTTTACTCACCCACAACATATTAACTCATGGGAATGTGATAATATGTCATGGCCACAAGATCATTGTCGAGGTAACAACACCTTAGATCCTGTGTTGAGAGAACAACATTTCTTGTGGCCACGAGTTTAATGCGTGAACAAAACTGTGTGAGCAGAGCAACCTGCATTTAGCAGAGATGGAGAAACATTTTTATAAATCCCACAATCTTGTAAATTTGTTAATTGATTGTATATTTTTATTTCATATTCCCATATTATTATTATTAATATTAATAAATTATGATATAATAATATTAAATTAACTGGTTAGGGCTATATTGTTATAGCTTGCATATCGCTTTACCAAATAATGATCTGTTATTAATATGCTACCAGTTATTTTGCAAATACTGTAAACGCCTGACAATTGTATTTACACCCGTGTGTGCCGATAAATGAGCGTGTTGTGTTTTCATTTACAAATTATACACAAATAATAAATTTTTCAATGAAACACTATAGTATTTTTTGTTATAGCCTATAAATAAAATTAAATATATGTTAATTTCAACCTTTAAACTGCACTTCCAGTAAAAATTCCAGTCATGCAGCATAATCAAAGCTTTACTGGCATGTCAGGCTTTCACAGTAGGCTATTATTTACAAAACTGTTCAGAACGTTAAGTAAAGAGATCGAAATAAAGGGGAAATACATAACAGCCAACATAAACAAATATAAACAATATAAAGAATAATATACAAATATTACAGAAAAAGACAATCAGTTAAAGGACTTAAGCTAATGGATAAAATGTTTTATTTAGGTCTATTTTATTTGATGTGCTTTATGTAACATTTATTCATGATAGACTTCATTTGAATGCTGTCTACATCGCGCGCAATACAGTCTGGGCACCTTGGCCTATGGCTGATATAATAATAGGATAATGTAATAATTTATATAATAATTAATATTATAATTTCTTCATTCAAAATAAAATATTGTTTTAAGATGTTTACATTTATTAAACTCGTGCCCACGAGAAATGGATGCTGTTCCCTCAATAGGATCTTGTGGCCACAACATTTTATTAAACATTTTAGTTAATATGTCATGGCCACGATGAAATGAGGTGAACTGAACATGTCCCCACACAGTCACTGCAGATGTCACACTTTAACTAGTGATCTAATATAAAACTTTATTTTAGGTCTGCTTTTTCTGGACTGGTGTAACACAGCAGTGAGCAAAATTGTCCGACTCACACTAAATGTAGTAATAACAGTCACGTTTTTTTTAAAAGCATACGCACATGTCTTTTGTTGTTTGTTCTGTTGATTTTGTTGAATGTTCAGGTAGAGCTGTCTGTTTGTGGGAATCATCAATAGCTGCCTGATTTTTGGATATTATTCCATCCATGAATCTGTGAGGTGGAAATTTAAATTAGTCATTTGTACTGGGATATTGTAAAATAAATATTAAAGAGAAACTAAATCTTAAGAATGTGTCTGGGTCATATTTCACAACCAAACAGAAAAAATAACAAAGAAATGGTAGCCACCTTGCATAAGGAAATAAAATATATTTTAGGCATTTTCGTTGCAATATTTTGTATTGTGAAATAATTTGCGTGACAATTACGCACTACCCGTTTCTCATTACCGTAATGCAATAGTACCAATAGTACTTCATTCTTATTACTACAATTAGTATCTTTAAATTTCCACTTCTATCTATTTGTTTCATTGCAAAATATGGCCCAAACATTTCCTTAAGATTCACCTGAATATTGTTGAAAACAACAAAAAAAAAAAAAAATAATAATCCAATCCTGGCTTATTATTTAAATAACACCTAATTTTTAAATAGGTGTAGGATATATTATGTCATAGCACAAGGAGTATACTGTCGACATACTAAGTTTCAAATACTCACTCAAGTTCTTCTAATTTACTTTGTGGATCCTCCAGTAGATCTGAGAGTGACTTCACTCCTGAATCCGTCAGATTATTTCCTCTGAGATCCAGTGTTTTTAACTGTGACTGGTTAGAGCTGAGAGCTGATGCCAGAACAGCACACCCATCTGCTGTAATCCCACAGTATGTTACACTGCAAAGTGTAATGCAATTATTACAAGATAACTTTATTAAATTACATATTTTGTTCAAGGAAAAACAGTCACATTTTCTGTATTGTACAGATTCACCATTCATGGGTGAACAGAAATCAAAATCTGTATTACCTCAATGACTGCAGTCCTGACAGAAGTTGGCAAAGTGCCACTGAAAGCTGCTTCAAGCCTGAGTCCAGTATTGCATTAGCACTGATGTTCAGCTCTCTCAGACCTGAGTGTTCTGGTTTATTTACATAACCCATCATCCGACAGCTTTCATGTGTGAGATTGCAGTTATTCAGCCTGAGAAAAGCACAAAAACAACATGCTCCAAATTTCCATCCAGTCTCCTCTGTTAATTGTGAGATGTACATTACATGATAAAAGAAACTGAAGGCCTATTACCATAATCTCTCAAGATGCAAACGTGTGTCTTCAAACACAGGGAGCAGATGCTTTAATCCTGAGTCTGAGAGGTTGTTAATGCTGAGGTCCAACTCTCTCATGTGTGATGGGTTTGACTTTAAAGCAGCTGACAATGCAGAACATCCATAGGCTGTAATTTTACAGTCTGATAGACTGCAAATAGTAAAGGGAGATAATCATGAACAATTGTCATGTGATACAAAGCATGTGATATTATTTCCTCAGAATCAGATCAGTCATCTATCGACATCATGTTAATATCCTGTGGGTCGTGTGCTACTCAGCACATGAACACTGTCAACTTGTCTGATTGTAATACCTCAATGTCTCAAGCTTGCAGGAAGGACTCTTTAGACCAACACAGAGCAGTTCCACTCCTGAATCCTGAAGGTCATTTAAACTTAAATCTAAATGTTTCAGGCTAGTAGAGGTGGACTGAAGTGCTTGGGCCAGTGCCGCACAACTTTTCCTAGTAAGTTCACAGGCCATCAACCTAAAAAAAATGGCCTCAATTTAACATTGTAGACTGGACCAAACATGCATTTGATGTGGTTACAAGTACTTATTTTTAGTGCAAAAGAAAAATAAAGTAGTGTTTGATACTAAATGGACATGGTCTATTCAAATCAATCTGTAATTCTGCAATTGCTTTGTTCAAAAATGAAACTCAATACCACAGAAATTTATGAGGGATTACTATTTGATTATAGACAAAAACAAGAAAGATTTTAAAATGAATAGCAACACTGTAGAGTAAACCCAAGTGAAAGTTATATATTTAAGTGCCCACTTATAACATATTAGAACCCACCTTAGTGTTTCCAGTTTACAGCTTCTATCTGTTAGCACATCAGAAAGCATTTTCACACCTGTATCATGAGGGTTGTTGTGCGTCAAATCAAGTTCAATTAAGTGAGCTGGGTTTGACTTCAAAGCCGAAGCCAAAGAAGCACAGCCATTTTCACTGATGCTGCAATTGAAAAGTCTACAACCACAAGAAAGAAAAGAAAAATCACAAATAAAATATGTTTGTTGTTTCTTCAACATACCAATGTGAATCAATGGACAGCAAATGGAGTTTTACTAAAGTTTTCCATTTCACAATTTTCACAACTGAAGAAAAAGAGAAGGATAATCTCAAAGTTTTCTAGTTTTAACAGATATCGCAACATTGTCTCAAGAAAAGTCTATTAAAGTGTGTTGGGTCGAAGGTTGGAAAATATGGACAGGAAGTCATTCCAAAGCCAATTTAGCCGAGCTATCTACATTTATTGTATAGCTCTGAACTGTGTGTCACAGCTGTCTTTGTGTCTATTTTTATTATCAGGTATTTTAGGAGAACATTTTGAAAAATAATTTAGGACTTAAGAGCTATTTTTTAATGTATGATGTGAAATTGTCTAAACCAAATGTTCCTCTGGCCAGGCAAGTGTGGAAGCAGGGACATTTTATTTTCGTGCATACAATAACTCTACACGACATTTAACAAATTTTATTTTTTATAATCAAAAGCCATAGATACTGCTAATTTGGCAATTTTTACCACTTCATTGTTTTTTTAATACATGTCATGGGCACAGTCTACATCCTACCTCAAAATTTCTAGTTTACACTGAGGATTCCCCAGTCCGGCAGCAAGTTGTTTTATTCCTGAATCTTGAAGATTGTTGGAAGTCAAATCCAGTTCTCTCAGACATGAGAGACTTGAACTAAGTACAGAGGACAGGCCTGAACAGCCTTTATCTGTCACATTACAGGACATCAATCTGAAGGAAATAAAGAAAGCAGGTTAAGGTACTGTGTTCTTGGAATATGCTGACTAAGCATCCACACCTGTGTTTAAAATACTTGGGAAGAGTAAGTTTCTGGCATGACAAACTTACATAACTGATCGGGATGCTTTGATAACTGGCAGCAATCTTAACAGTCCCTCATTTGAAGACATGCTCGGATGAACAAACTTTGACAAGTCAAACACATCCAGTTCTTCTGCAGATGTAAGCAATATGTAGGCCAAAGCAGAAAAGCTTGAAGGAGATAGCTTTCCACCAATAAAACCATGTGAATTAATGAAGTCCTGCATTTCCTCAACCAATGAATCATCTTTCATTTCACTTAGGCAATGGAAAAGACTTATTGCCTGCTCTGCTGAAGGGTGGTCCCTTATTTTTTCCTTGACGTATTGAATCATTTTTATGCTGCTATCAGTATCACTCACCTCATTCAGGAGTCCCTTAAGAAGAGTCTGGTTGGACTCAAGGGACAGTCCCAACAAGAAGCGAAGGAAAAGGTCCAAATGTCCGTTTTCACTTGCTAAAGCATTATCTACAGCACACTTTAAAAATTCCTGCACTGACATTTTTTTGAAAGTATTAATGATTTTAGCATTTGTCGTCTGACTGAGGACATTCCGTTTATGGTTGACAAACACAAGAAATGCATACAATGCAGCCAGAAACTCCTGTATACTTGAGTGTATGAAGCTGAAGACCCTCTCCTGAAGTAGCCCTGCTACTTCTCTGAAGATTTGGGTACAAACTCCTGAATACACTGATGCAATGTGAAGGTCAATGCCACATTCCCTCAAATCTTCTTCATAGAACAACAAATTACCCTTTTCAAGCTGCTGAAATGCAAGCTTTCCAAGCAACAATGTGGTCTGGTTATCCCACTTCAAACCGGCTTCGGAATTCTCATTGTATTTGTGACTCCCTTGCTTGATCTGGAACATCAAGAAATGTGAATACATTTGCGTGAGGGTCTTGGGAATCTCACCCCCCTCAGAATCAAGAAACATTCTTTCGAGAACTGTAGCTGATATCCAACAGAACACTGGGATGTGGCACATGATGTGAAGGACCTTTGAGGACTTCAAGTGGGAGATTATCCTGGAGGACAAGTCTGGATCACTTATTTTTTTCTTGAAGTATTCTTCCTTGTAGGAGTCATTGAAACCTCGCACTTCTGTCACACGGTCCAAGAAGTCAGGTGGTATTTGACCTGCTGCAGCTGGTCGTGAGGTTATCCAGACAAAAGCAGAAGGAAGTAAGTTCTTGCAGATGAGGTTTGTCAGTAGGACACCGACTGAGACTGATTCAGTCACACTAGAGCAACTCCTGTTGTTTTGGAAATCCAGGGGAAACCGACATTCATCAAGTCCATCAAAGATAAAGACTATCTTGTATTTGTCTGAGTGTAACACTTCTGGATCTATCTTGAGATTGAAGAAGCACTCGAGAATGTTTATCAGACTAACTTTCTTTTCTTTAATTACATTCATTTCTCGAAAAGGTAGTGGAAATATCATGTGGACGTCCTGGTTGGCTCTGTCCTCAACCCAGTCCAGTGTGAACTTTTGCACAGACACTGTTTTCCCAATGCCAGCGATTCCTTTGGTTAGCACAGTTTGGATTTGTTTAGTAGATCCTGAAGAAGTTTTAAAGATATTATTAGCCTTGATAGGTTCATCCCATGTGGCTGGATGTTTTGATGCTGTCTCGATCTGTCTGATTTCATGTTCATTGGTGTGCTCACTGCTTTGACCATCAGTGATGTAGAGCTCTGTATAGATATTGTTAAGCAGAGAGGGGCCGCTGTGCTCTTCATTCCCCTCAAATATACACTGGCACCTGTTCCTTAACATCCTCTTATACTGATATGTCCCAATCAGATCCTCTGTGATGTTTGACACAAGACATAGTTAGAATTAAAAATATTGAATCATTCTATATAAAACATTTGATATGACATTGTTGAAACGAATACCATTTAGAACATTTGATCTTGATTCCATCTGCTGAATTCTGAAAGACAAAATATGTGACGACAACATGTGTGAATGAAAAGTATGTATTTAATGTTGCAATATTAGGTTTTGTAGATAGTTGAAAAAAGATTGTCAAATGGGAAGTGTGTATTTTTTCCAATATATACAGGTAGATCTCAATAAATTAGAATGTCATGGAAAAGTTCATTTATTTCAACTTGTGTATTAAATAATTTCAATGCACACAGACTGAAGTAGTTTAAGTCTTTGGTTCTTTTAATTGTGATGATTTTAGCTCGCATTTAACAAAAACACACCAATCTCAACAAATTAGATTCATTCATAAGACCAAAAAAAAAATTTTTAGTGAACTGTTGGCCTTCTGGAAAGTATGTTCATTTACTCTACATGTACTCAATATTTAATAGAGGCACCTTTTGCTTTAATTTCTGCCTCAATTCGGCATGGCATGGAGGTGATCAGTTTGTGGCACTGCTGAGGTGGTCTGGAGGCCCAGGTCTGGTGAGTTTGCTGGCCAGTGAAGCACACCAATACCATGGCCATTTAACCAACTTTTGGTGCTTTTGGCAGTGTGGGCAGGTGTCAAATCCTGCTGGGAAATGAAATCATCATCTTCAAAAAGCTGGTCAGCAGAAGGAAGCATGAAGTGCTCCTAAATTTCTTGGTAAACGGGTGGAGTGCCTTTGGTTTTCAAAAAACACAATGGAACAACACCAGCAGATGACATTGCACCCCAAATCATTACAGACTGTGGAAACTTAACACTGGACTTCAAGCAACTTGGGCTTTGAGCTTCTCCACCCTTCCACCAGACTCTAGGACTTTGGTTTCCCAATGAAATACAAAACTTGCTCTCATCTGAAAAGAGGACTTTGGACCACTGGGAAACAGTCCAGTTCTTCTTCTCTTTAGCCCAGGTAAGACGCCTCTGATGTTGTCTGTGGTTCAGGAGTGGCTTAACAAGAGGAATACGACAATTCTAAAGAATGCCAATTCAATCCCAGCCTCAGTCCATTCTTTGTGAATTTCTCTCATATTCTTGAAGCGATTTTGCTTGACAATCCTCATAAGGCTACAGTTCTTTCGGTTGGTTGTGCATCTTTTTCTTTCACAGTTTTTCCTTCCACTCAACTTTCTGTTAACATGCATGTTAACATTTATTTAATACATGAGTTTCACAATTAGAGTTGAATTACTGAAATAAATGAACTTTTCCATGACATTCTAAGGTGCACACAGCAATAAAAAAAAAAACATCTATTCCTATTTGAGTCACAGTTCAGTGCACATTATTGTTTTTAGATTTTCATGCACACAATGAACAAATAGCTCGTCGGCTTACATTTTGACATTACAACCTGACAGTTTGTAAATGTTGTAAATACTGTTTTCTTTCTCTTTTCTTGACAATTTTTATAGAATGAGATGATGACAGTTATCTCAATCAGCCTAACTCAGCAATGCCAAAAAAGACCAGTTGATGATAGGGGGCACAAATTAAACACAAAAGAAAGAAAGAGAGAGAGAGAGAGAGATAAAGAGATAAAGAAAGAAAGAAAGAAACCTGTTTATTAGATTTTTCTGATTTTCTTCTTTCTGAAGGCATATTTAAATATGTGATTGCATTAAAAGCATTTGTATGTATCTCATGATAACAAACATTGATGTATATTGTTTATAATTGTTTAACACGTGGCTAACATACTTCAGTTCTATAAGGATAGATTCTCTGCTGAATTTATGGGGATAATCCATTGACTGCTCCCGCTCAACCAACCTAAAATGAAGAAATATTCCAAAATAAGTTTTTGGAAAGTTTTTATAACATTCTTGTTTGAGGCAGTATAAGTGTGGTGTATGAGCTCACTTGTGTTCAGGCATAAAGGATGATGGTGAGGTTATAGACATATTCCCCAGAGACACATTACTTGGTCCTGGTGGAGAGGGTTTATTTGGCCTGTTCAAGCTATAAATAAATAAATACATTCATACATTTCTGTCCAAGCACTTCATGTTGTGGGTTGAATAATGTGCATGTGAGATCATTATTAAAAAAGAAAAAAGAAAAAGCTTTTGGGAAATTCAAGAGTACCATAAGCCTTAGTACACAGTAGAAACCAGTGGAGCAAGCCATTGGTGTTTATAATCAGCTCAGGTTCTAGATGGTACTGTTCAAGAGCAAGGCCTCTGTTTCTGCTAATTGTAGGGTCTGTTCACACCAGACCATTTTGGTACACTTGTCTAAAGACTAATTAATACATATATGCACCAAAAACTCTTACATTGTTTATGTGAGCAGAAACAGACTGGTGCTTAACACTGTGCTAACATACTTCAGTTCTGTAGTGACTGGTCCTCCTCTGATTCTGATAGGTTGATCCATTGACTGCTCACTTTTCACTGACAAACCGCTGGGCAGAGAGAAGTCAGAGTCCTCACGATTAATCAACCTAAAATGAAGAAATGTTTTAATGGAGACAGGATTTCATGACATACTACTTGTCGAAGGCAGTATTCACATGTTTAGCAGCACTAGGATCTCACCTGTGTTGAGCATTTCTGTCCCTCAATGTTAACTGAGGAGGCATCGGCTCATTCCCCAAAGACACATCATTTAATCCTGGTAAAGGAGATTTATCTGGCTTGTTCAAACTAAAAAACAAACAAAACAACGAACAAAACAGAACTGGTACTTCATTATATGTTTTCTATTTTTTTCTATGATGTTAGTTTAGAGTGAGGTTTACACACTTATAACATTATGAAGCAATGATAATACTTTTTGTATATGAAGAAAACAAAAATAACAGTTTTATTCAACAATTCATCTGCTCTGTTTCTCTACACATCACCATAGCACCATTTTGAAGAATATGAGTGTGTATATTTATGTGAGCATAAGCTGCCTGCGTTCAGCTGATGGCAGACTATTCAGCATCTTTCATACTTTTCTGGACTTTGACCGTTTATTTTACTTGGCAGTGAATGGGACAGTCACAAACCTCCTGCTTATCATTCAAATGATCTTAAATTGTGTTCTGAAGACAAACTAAGCTTTTATGGGTTTGAAACGACATGGGGTAAAGTGATTAATGACAAAAATGTTATTTTGGGGTGAAGTATCCCTTTAAGTTTTTAGAAATATAAATACATATAGATTTGTGATTGAGAAGATTTTTCATTGAAAAACATCTAAATTTATGTGTATCCTGGTTCACTCAAAACTTAATAAGACACTGTATTACTGTGGTAATACGGCGCTATAGAAATGCTGAATCACCTGATTCTAAATGCAACACAACATCTCGTTCCCTTCTCAGGGAGCCAGGACCTCAGTGTGCATTGTTATGTTATCATCAGGACCATCCTAAGCTGGCGTGGGGCCTAGAGAGAGGTAAGGAGCAGGGCCCTCCTCGGTACGTTTGTAACACCAGATGCACTGCCCGAAGGACAGCCCTGGGAATCATCAATAACAATGCTGCCACACAGAGGGAAGAATCCTGCACATCAAAGTTTTCTAACACTGGCAGAAAGACCGAATTTGTGCAGATAGCATCAGACTGCTGCACAAACATCCTTTTCGGATGCATCTTTGGATAGTGCCTTGGAAGATGCTACACTTTGAGTGGAGTGTGTTCTGACACCTAGAGATGAAGCCCTTCCACATTAGCAAGAGGAGAATACTGAAGAAAGCCCTGCAGATCTCTTGCTCTTTGTAGTGATTTTAGTGATAAGAGTGGTGACACTTTAGAGAGTGCGAGAGAGAGAGAGAGAGAGAGAGAGAGAGAGAGAGAGAGAGAGAGAGAGAGAGAAAGAAAGAAGAAAGAAAGAAAGAAACTTGTATATTAGATTTTTCAGATTTTCAAATATGGATGTGTTTGCCTTCTGAAGAATTTCTGAATGAGACAGACACACCTTTCTGAAGGCATATTTAAATGTGAATGCATTAAAAGCATTTGTATGTATCTCATGGTAACAAACATTGATGTATATTGTTTATAATTGTTTAACACGTGGCTAACATACTTCAGTTCTATAAGGACAGATCCTCTGCTGAATTTATGAGGATAATCCATTGACTGCTCCCGCTCAACCAACCTAAAATGAAGAAATATTCCAAAATAAGTGAGTTTTTATAACAGTGTTGTTTGAGGCAGTATAAGTGTGGTGTATGAGCTCACTTGTGTTCAGGCATAAAAGATGATGGTGAGGTTATAGACATATTCCCCAGAGACACATGACTTGGTCCTGGTGGAGAAGGTTTATTTGGCCTGTTCAAGCTATAAATAAATAAATACATTCATACATTTCTGTCCAAGCAATTCATGTTGTGGGTTGAATAATGTGCATGTGAGATCATGATTAAAAAAGAAAAAGAAAAAAAAAACTTTTGTGAAAAGCAAAAGTACCATAAGCCTAAGTACACAGTGGAAACCATTGAAACAAATCATTGGTTTCTATAATCAGCTCAGGCTCTAGATGGTACTGTTCAAGAGCAAGGCCTCTGTTTATGCTAATTGTAGGGTCTGTTCACACCAGACCATTTTGGTACACATGTCTAAAGACTAATTAATACATATATGCACTAAAAACTCTTACATTGTTTATTTTAGCAGAAACAGACTGGTGCTTAACACTGTGCTAACATACTTCAGTTCTGTAGTGACTGGTCCTCCTCTGATTCTGATAGGTTGATCCATTGACTGCTCACTTTTCACTGACAAACCGCTGGGCAGAGAGAAGTCAGAGTCCTCACGATTAATCAACCTAAAATGAAGAAATGTTTTAATGGAGATAGGATTTCATGACATACTACTTGTTGAAGGCAGTATTCACATGTTTAGCAGCACTAGGATCTCACCTGTGTTGAGCATTTCTGTCCCTCAATGTTAACTGAGGAGGCATCGGCTCATTCCCCAAAGACACATCATTTAATCCTGGTAAAGCAGATTTATCTGGCTTGTTCAAACTAAAAAACAAACAAAAACAAAAACAGAACTGGTATTTCATTATATGTTTTCTATTTTTTTCTATGATGTTAGTTTGGAGTGAGGTTTACACACTTATAACATTATGAAGCGACGATAATACTTTTTGTATATGAAGAAAACCAAAAATAATGACTTAATTTGACAATTCATCTGCTCCGTTTCTCTCCACATCAACACAGCCATTTTTAAGAATATGAGTGTGTATGTGAATGTGAGGGTAAGCTGCCTGCGTTCAGCTCATATTCAACAACAGGGATGCTTGATTCTCGCAAAACGTATTCTTTACCCAGACTTCAGGCTCTGCAGGATGTCTTCTCACAGATGTGCATGCCCTGGAATATAAACTGGGTTCAGGGAATCAGAGTGGAATTTGTTGTACCTGCCCGAAACAGGGGTGAGAACACATCACGCCCTGGTGGCTGATGTAAGAGGCTACCGTAGCAACGAGAATATTTTTTGTACATGCCAGCTGCACAAACATCCTTTTCGGATGCATCTTTGGATAGTGCCTTGGAAAATGCTACACTTCGAGTGGAGTGTGTTCTGACACCTAGAGATGAAGCCCTTCCACATTAGCAAGAGGAGAATACTGAAAAGGCCTGCATATCTCTTGCTCTTTGCAGTGATGTTAGTGATAAGAGTGGTGCCACTTTAGGAGTCAGAAAGTTTTCTGAGGCTGACTATATAAGTGTTTGAATCGAACATCTGATAAACCTTCAAGGATCACAATCACAGCCTGTAGTAGCCTCTTAAAACTATGCAAAAATCAAGAGATGGGCAATCATTTGAGAAAGCTGCTCTGATGAAAGCCCTACATCATGTATGTCTACATTCAACTCAGAGCCAGATGCAGACATTGCAGATTTGAAGAGACTGCTGAGCAAGCTTCCTGATCCAGAATTAAAGTTTTTGAAGCAGGAGAGAAAGCAGCTCTGCCAACTTGATCTGTGGTTCCCATGAACCGAGCCATGAGGCGAAGATGCCTGGCTCCCATGCTTAAAAGAGACCTAGGATCACAAATTGGATATTTCCTTTCTGACCATAAAGGGGGCTGACTGTGAATGCTCTGGTCACATGCAAATCACACACTTTTTGTGAGTTGTCCCAATAATGAAGCGAGGTTTTACACACACTCATTAGACAAGCAGCTTACAAGTATGTTGTAGGTGCACTTTTATGGGACTCAGGGCAGAATTAACAATTTAATTTTTGGATGGACTATTCCTTTAAATTGACAGGGTCATAAATTGACACAAAACTCTTCCCTAATTTGGCCCTGTGGGAGCCTGACATGGGAACTGTGGCCATCCCTGGGCTTGACTTGGAGTCTGTACCCCCCTTGGGCTGGACGTGGGAACTGGAGCCCTCTCTGGGATAGATTCGGGGACACAAGCCCTCTCTGTGGTAAACTTGGGGACTGGAGCTCTCTCTGGGATAAATTCGGGGAATATTGCCCTATCTGGGCTAAACTCAGGGACTGGAGCTCTCTCTGGGCTATACTCGGGTACTGGAGCTTTTCTAGGCTAGACTCAGAGGCTGGAGCCAACACTGGAGCAGACTCAGGGATTAAAGCAGACACTGGATGTAACAAGGCTGCCTTAAGCAGGGATTGAACCCGGGTCTCTGGTGCTCTAAGAGTGTGAATTTGCTCACTGAGCTACTCCCAGACTTTTAAACCCAAGAGCGGAAGCACAAAAGAGCAAAAAAGGCCAAGGGGCTTGAATCTTCAAAAAGTAACAATAATTTTTACTAGAGAAAACAAAGTACAAAATAAACGTAGCAAACTTAGCTACCATTAAACAAAAAAGACACGAGGGTCCAAAAATACAATCACAATAAAACTTAACTTAGCAACTGGATTCACAGGAAGCAAGACTCAAGACTGAACACAATAGCAGGGCACAAACAGACTTATAAAGGGTCAAACACAGGTGTGAGGAATCAAAGCTGATGAGCAGAGCACTGAACATGGTACGTGGCGATGACACCCTCTGGAGGAGCAGAGAGACCATAGGGCTAGAGTTCATAGGGCAAGAGCCATCTGCAGTTCTGGAGGGAACATGACACAGTACTCATTGAGAGTGACCCCTGCAGGCCAGGATGGAAACAATGCAGCAATGCAGATACGAGCCCATTACACTGAAGCTGACACTGGAACTGATGCAGGGGCTAGGACGAGGGCTGAGAATATTCTTTTCCTCCTCATCCTCCTCCTTTACTTAAGGGTGAACGGCAAGGCCATCAGGTTTGACAACGGTGCAGCTGGTGGGCTTGACATTGGCACGGCACGTGGGCTTGACAATGGAGCGGTCGGCGGGCTTGACAGTGTGCTGGTTTTGGCTCGGGGCCGGACACTCTCCAAACTTTGCAGGATCCCTTCCCTTCAGCTTAGTCCCTTGGTGTCTTTTAGGTCCACTGGACAATGGTTGTTCTCCCCGTGCTAGAACATAGAGTTCTGGTGGCATCACCTAATGCCGTTGTTGCAACGATCCTGCTGAACTCCCAGGCATACTCAATGAAGGGGAGATCCCTATGGGCTATGGCAATGAAGCATGCGACAGTTTCCATCCCACAGGGAGAAATAAACAGGAAAACAAAAACACTTTCAAAACCGAAAACAAAAACACGGAGAGTAGGGGTGCTGCTTACTGTTTATGGTCCAGTATTCTGTCATGCTACCGCTACTATGAGAAGCACAGAGTGAGGAACGAGGAGATGTGGAGTAGACTTCAAACAAAAATACTTTTTTCCTATTTGGTGCCTAAACTCTGGAATAATCTACCTAACATTGTTCGGGAGGCAGACACACTATTGCAGTTTAAATCTAGATTAAAGACCCATCTCTTTAACCTGGCATACACATAACATACTAATATGCTTCTAATATCCAAATCCATTAATGGATTTTTAGGCTGCATTAATTAGATAAACCGGAACCGGGAACACTTCCCATAACACCCAATGTACTTGCTAGAAGAATGGCATCTACGCTAATATTAGTCTGTTTCTCTCTTATTCCGAGGTCAATGTAGCCACCAGATCCAGTCTGTGTCCAGATCAGAGGGTCACTGCAGTCGCCCGGATCCAGTACGTATCCAGACCAGATGGTGCATCAGCACCTAGAAAGGACCTCTACATCCCTGAAAGACAGCGGAGACCAGGACAACTAGAGCCCCAGATACAGATCCCCTGTAAAGACCTTGTCTCAGACGACCACCGGGACAATCAGTTTATCAGCCCTAAGATCTTACCTGTGTTGAGAGGTTTTCTCTTTCAGGGTTAACTGAGGACACATGGACTCATTCCCTAAAAACACACAACTCTGTCCCGGTGAAGCAGATTCATTGGGCTTGTTTATGCTTTAAAATAATAATAAATGTAAAAATCTGATCAAAAGCTGTCATAATGTATTTTATTTTTATGTTGAGTTAAACTGAGTGCTAAAACACTCAAATTAATAAACAGGAAACCATACTAACCTTAAAACATCCAGTTCAATTGCAGGGCCTCTGTCTCCACTCATTTTAGTGTTTGACTAGTCTAAATTATTATTCTTCAACCATTCTTCAACCTGCAACAACAGATTTACACTGATGTAAATCACCACTCAAAGTAAAATGATGAGAGACAGAATTCTCACGCAAAGAGGCTTTTTGCCTTAGTTTCCAGATCACTGATAATCTTTGGTTATCAAATTGCTACACTGTTTCTTTAAATTTCGCCTAATTGTTTTTTTGTTTTGTTTTTTAAAGATATTTAAGTATGAAGACAGAACAGGCCACTCAAGAACATTTTGTGACTGATCCCTGAACCAAGCCTCATCATATTTGAATATATGCTGTATTGTATGGTTGTCCTGCTGGAAAGTCCACTGATCATCAGCTTCAGTCTCGGCACAGAAGGCATAACTATTCTTGCCAAAACAGCCTGATCCTTTAAAGAGTCCATTATGTTTATACAGTCAAGTTGTCCACTTCCTGCAACAGCAAAGAGCCTGAACAAGACTGGTGCACCTCCATGTTTGATAATGGGGATGCTGTTCTTCTGCTCATAAGCCTTGCCTTTCTTTACCTCAGACCTATGGCTGTTCCATGGGTCCAAAAAGGTCTCTCATAAAACATTCTTCCAACTCCACAGGTCTATCCAAATTACTTTGAACATATTTGCTGGCCTTTTATGTTCTTCATGGCCGATAAAAGCATTCGGCAAGATACTGTTCCTCTTGTAGTCTGCACTGAAATGTTTTCTCCTCCTTTCATCAAGTGATCTTACAAGTCTTTGTCAGTATATTGATGGTTTTTCTCCGTCGCTCTGGATCAAACATTCTATTCCCAAATTGTTATTGTTCTAGACTTTTCAAAGGCTTAACTGTGTGCCCTACCATAGAAATCAGTGATTAAAAAACAGCAATGATGAATAATTATGACGTAGCAGTATTTTAAAAAAACCCTGTAACTCCAAAATATAAAATTTTGACATGATCACTTTTAATATGCCACTTGATTGCTTAAGATAATAATAATAAATAAAAAAAATATGGATCTTCAAAAAAGCTTGAATTATTTTGATTGCAAATATATATCATACTGTTAACCGTTTTACATATATATATATATATATATATATATATATATATATATATATATATATATATATATATATATATATATATATATATATATATATATATATATATATAACATAATAGTGAAATCATTGAATTAAATATGTGTAGGTCAGTAATTACATGTTGCCAGGACGTTACCTAACTACCGTATGTTACACACATTTAATAAATGAAACGTTTCATATAAACATGTCGAGCATATTTTATTACTTACCTTACTATACAGATTTCTGCTTACTTAAGGAAATAAAAACATTTTAGCTCCAGGTAGGTTAGCATTTATCTGCTTTCCAACTGTTTGTGAGCATTATTTTTCATTTCCTTCTCTTATATAAAATGGAATGCAGCCCTGCCACATTCTGTAACATGAACCTTAATGAACACAGGTTCTGTTAAAGGAGCAGCACACAGTGAAAGCATCACGTTCTCACTGACAATGACACTTTTTAATGACCTCACTTTTTAACTCGACCCCTTTAGGATTTTTTCTTTCTTTTTTGACGTGCAGGGTCCATTGCTTTCAATACGCTGAGGCAAGTGCCATGGACATTTTACTGTCATGAATTGTTTGAATTGTTCCCATCAGTTCGATGATATTGTTACTCCCAGATGTTTTAAAAATAGGTTAAATTTACTATTCGTTCGTTAAGCAATTGGGTTTTTACATGCTTCTTTCTCTGATGGTCAGTTAGACCGGATATATTAATTTGATGTATTAGTATTAAATTATTGTCTACATCTATTTATATATATGCCTACGTGAATCGTCAAATGTCTGTGCAAGTATATGCTGCAAACATAATTTCCCTACAGGGAATTATAAATACTGAACTGAACTGTGTGTGTGTGTGTGTGTGCGTGCGTGCGTGCGTGTGTGTGTTTAAGAAAAAAAAATACAATCAGCTTAATGACAATTAAAAGGGACTTAGATAAAAAAATATTGAGACATATAGGGAGAAAAACATAACTCAAATAAATAAATAAGTTAAGTCGTAAGATGATCAAATATTTGAGATTGCTCTTCAAAAGAAAGATGCATTACATTTCTTACAAAACAAAATTGGTAAATAATAATATTACTACTAATAAAAACTTGATTAATATAACTGTTAGAATATTTTTTCCTTCTCACTTATAAACTATATAATAATGATGACAGAGAACTGAAATAATTTGTCCATTTAATAATATTAATAATAACACTTATTGATATATTATTGCCTTTTTTATTTGCTCATTTGTACGTCGTGTTGGATAAAAGCTTCTGCTAAATGAATGAATATGTAATATTTTAATACAGAAGTGGTGGCTGATCTTACCGTAAATAATTGGCATGTAAACTTTTTGGAAAACCAGGCATATATATATAATATATAATAAATGCATTATATAATATATGATACATTTAAAATCGTCATGCAGTTTTTACACTTGTTCATGCTTTTTTTTTTTTTTTTATAAAATAAAATTCTTTAATAAAGTGGAGAAAACAAACAAAGTTGGGAAATGGGAAACCCTGATGCTGACGAAATGAAGGCGGTCAAACGTCACTTCCGCCTGGTGGCCTGAAAGTGCAGGCGGCCATATTACATTAGCAAACATATTCACGCGCTAGCAGTGGTTTGTTTATGCTGCGAAGTACGGCTGTATTTTAACCAGACTCTCTCAGTTTAGCTCAAGCGGTAAGTTAGCGGGACGATGAGCGGCGGCACGCCGTATATCGGCAGTAAGATCAGTCTGATCAGTAAAGCGGAGATCCGTTATGAAGGCATTCTCTACACCATCGACACAGAGAACTCCACCGTCGCGCTCGCCAAAGGTCAACAACACTCCTCAAACACAACACACGCTGTTCTACAGGCTTAAGATCGTGTTTCGCCTTAGTATTTCGCGTTATACGAGTTTAGCAACGAGGCTGTGTCTCAAACTGTAGTGAGCTTCCCTACATAGATAACTTAGCAGTGCGGCAGCTTTGGGCTTCATAAACGGGTTCAGTTGTGCACAGTATTCACCTGCACAACATCAATGTATTCCCGCTGGCTGCTCAGGGTTTCCCACAGCTTGTTAATGTGTTAAATCTGGGATTTCCTCCCTGTGTCCAGCTGTTAGTTGTTGGCTAAAAGTGATGCATACTGTTAAAAACTTACCATGTTAATCGGAGTTTCAGTTTACCACAGATGTGTTGTCTTATTACTCAATATTTTATTTAGGCCAAACCTCTGGTCACCTTGGCAAGACTCTGGAGTGATCGATTTTATCATAAGCTTTAAACTGAATTGTTTGTTTTGCATGAAATAATGTTAGTTTTTTATGTAATATAAAATAATTTAATGTGAAAAATAGTGATAACACTGTTTTTCAGTTTAACACTCATTAGTTTACCTAAGTGCCTGTCCACATGAGATTTCTTTATGTATGTTATGAAGGGTAAGAGTGTGATTTTCGGGTGTGTTCCACTGTTGTAACAACTGGATTACTTGCCGTTCAAAAGTTGTCTGATTTTAAGATTAGAGTCATTTACCGTTACTGAAGTCAAATCTCAGAGCAAGATGAATGGTAATGATTTGCTCTTTTGATGCTTGTTTCAGTGCGCTCCTTTGGCACCGAGGACCGCCCCACGGACCGTCCCATCGCACCCAGGGATGAGATATTTGAGTATATTATATTCAGAGGAAGTGACATCAAAGACCTGACGGTGTGCGAACCTCCCAAACCAACATGCTCTCTGCCTCAGGACCCCGCCATTGTTCAGGTACAGACGAAAACACACTCAGTGGCTAAGAGGTGCCCCGTACAAATTACAAAATGAAGGTTTATAATAGGCTTAACTTGTTTTTTTACGGCGAGTGATCTATTGTAGGCACATGTAGGCCAAAGTCTGGTGCGCTGCCTATTGTGAGATCCTTTTAGCATATCAGGAAAGTCCACTCGTTTATCCTGTCAGAAGTTTTGTTTTAAACCAGTTAGCACCGCATTTTGTCTGGTATCCAAAACTGTCAATTGTCTTCTGTTAGTCGAAGAAGCAGACGGAGGCAGAAGGAAAGAGCAGGAAGCAGGAGACTTTTTACAGAAAATGAGCAGTGTTTATTAAATAATCGTACGCAATCTTAGTTGTGATGTTTTGCTTAGTCTGGCTTTGCTGCGCCAAAGCAATGGAAAATGAATGCTTCACGGCATCAACAAGAGACGTTAAAAACCTTGAAATGGAGACGTTATCGTGAAGAGAAATATCTATGAAACCAAATAGTCATAAGATCAAACAGAAACAAGAGTGAGGGAAATAGGTCTAAATGATTGAAATATAATTTTAATGCTAAATACTATTTGTTACAGTTATATGTCATGTACTGATTCAGGCAAGATTGGGCTTTCTGTAATATAGACTAAATCTGTTCTCTTCCGCTGTATTAACATCGAAATATTTCAACTGAATCCATTAATTTTTTTTTCAATAATTAAATCTTCTTTTAATATATGCTGCTGTTTTTGCGAAAAAAAAAAAAAAAAAAAAACGCATTAGAACACGTTATCTACAATTAGCCTTTTTTGTTTTGTTTTTGAGGATGACCGAGTTAGCTGAAAAAGCAAAACAAAACACTTGTATTTTTCTTAACACAACCTCAGACATGATTAAAGTCACAAAGACACATGCAACACAATTTAAGCATCTATGAAACAAATAAATAACAAATAACCCGCTTCCAAACTAGTTCCTTTCGAAAAGGACTTGTACTGAAAACACTGTCTAGGCAGGCAGCTCTTTGCTTTCATATACTGAATCCGGTGAAAACCTGTATTTGAGAGATTCAATCTTTGAGTTTTGCTTCAGAGTTTGTCGATTGAATGGTGTTGGTCTGAAGTCTGTCATTGTTATAGCACCGTGACCTCATCATGCTTTATTCATCTGTTAGTCCTCTATGGGATCTTCCCCTGCCCTGCCATCATCCTTCCAGTCTGGGAAGTCATACGGACTCTTCAACCGTCCACAGGTCACGCCATACACCCAGTTCAACCCCAACCCGCTGGTCTCACCGCAGTTCGGCACTGTTGGAGTCGGTAAGTCCCCTTCACAGCTTTACATCTAAACCGAGGAACATCTTTATAATAGCATACAGCTGTAACATACTGCGACACATCCATTACTTTATGTGCTGAGCAGAAGTGACAGAACAGGATATTTGATGATCCTATGGCACCTCTGAAGTGTGTGCCTGCTCTTCCTCTCCTCACAGGAAGTACAGTGGCATTGTCTAGTGACTGTGGCACGTCTCCAGCTCTGTCTCAGAGCAGTACTGTTGCCTCGGCTCTCTACCGTGACACTTTGTGTGCTTTCATAGCAGAAGGTAAACCTCTCCCTGGAGGCCAAGATCAAACTCCCAAACTGCCAAATCAGTTTAGAACCAAGCCTTGTGTTTGGTTTGGTGGACTCGTGTCTCCGTTGTCTCTTTGTCTTCTGAAAGTTTCATGTGCAACCGTTTCACTTCTCACTCTCGGAGGCAGTTTAAGGCACCTGCATGTAGAAGAAAAATGAAGGGTTTAATAGTTTTCTGATAACCTTAATAACTAAATAAGGCCACGCACACACTGCAGATGTTTGGGTATAATCGTGTGTGTGCAGAATACATGAGTTGACAATGGAAACTCAAACTGTTGAATCCATTTGTTTGCCAAGACTAACTTTAGTGACCGGGGCATTATTATGCTAGTCTCCATTGTGCTGTTGCGGTTTCTAATTGGGAGTTCCCTCATCCAGTCAGCCATACAGGGGTGCGTTTCCCAAAGCTGTGTTCAAGATAAGATCAGTGTATTAAAACTTTCCACTTAGGTGGAAGGGTAGGTGTCCACACCTTTGGGAGCATTGCAGCAAATTTGGTGCTCGTGCAAAATGGGGACAAGGACTTGATAACTGAAATTGCAGCCCTGGCTGGTTGCTTCATCCTGTCCTGCTTCCGGTTGGCTGTGAGCACTGATAGTTTATCATGGCACCACCTGTACTTTCCCTGGGTCACTGCTGCTTTGCAGTTCTCGATGTGGAGGCTCCTAAACTCTGCAGAGTTTGGAAACTGAGAGTTCTCGTGAACACCACCTGTGCATGTTCTCCAGGGATCGGAGGCTATCTTAGACAAACCTCAGCAAGCCATAATTTAAGATTAATAATAATTCATTTGGTAATAAATCCAAGTGTTGAACATTTTATTGGTGCAAAGATGATTTTTTATTAAAGAAGTACAAAAGTGCTCAAGTACAAAGACCACAAGTGTGAGTATTTGGAAAAGCCTGTTGTCTTTGGAGTCCCTGAAGGTCAGATGCCAAATATCAGATTTTGTGAGTGACTCGACTGCATTAAAAACTAATGCTACAGTGCGATTCTGTGCACTCTATTCACATTTAAAGGGTCAGTTCACAGAAATAAAAATTAGGCTGAATTTTACTAATTTTTACCTGTTTTGTCTTTATTTAGCTGCTGTGTGTACATGGCCACAATGTGTTTTTGGAAACTTCTGTTTATAGTGTGTGACTGGATTGTGGGGACTTCATTAACACAGTTCACCAGAACTTCTTCGTCTAACCTGCACTGATTTCCTCACATCAGGGTGGCTGAGGTTAACTGTTTTTTGCTGTAAACCATTTTAACTTTCACCATTCTTCTTATACAGGTCACACCAGTCCGGCTGTGGACCCCCTGCGAAAGAGCCCCCCAGTGGAGCCTGCGTCCCCATCAGCGCCTGCAGTCACCGCCGCTGCTCCCACAGCTGTGGGCCGCAAGAGCCCCGTCTCAACCCGCGCAGCCTTCACCAACACACAGAAGCCTGTGGACCTCACAGAACACACCAGGGGTGAGAATGAGTCCAGATGACACAAACCTGCTGCTCACGATTGAATTGTTATATTTCAGCAGTACCACTTTTCCGAATGATGCTGAAAGCCCAAAGCATACTTTATGTGTGTACACGTATGTTAGTGTATGCTTACAGTCGTATGCATATCCTTTCAAAGTATGCTTGATTCGATTGCATCCGCGAACACAGGCAGTCGACTAGAAAGCTCATCTTTGTTCATTTTTCTACAGAAGTTATGTAAAAACGTACATTTTTTAACTAAAGTTGCAGCACGAGTAGTCGTGGGCGATATAGCCTGAAAATGATATCACGATATTTCTATATATTTATGACGATATATAAAATAAAACTTGGAACAACGTTGGGAACGTATATCTGACATGCGTCATCACTATATCATTGATATCGCGATATGATACTTGTAAAATAACGGTATTATCGCGGACGGTATGGTATGGCACACCCTTAAGCACAAGCGCTTGTCAATGCGAGCGTCTGTTTTTGCAGTCTTCGGTATTTCGTTTTCTACTGAGACAATGTCCTGAGCCAGTGCTGCCACCTTGTGAAAGAACTGATTAGTGCAAATCCAATCCAATGTGTCTGTGCGACATGCATGTAAAAAAATACATGCGTGATTACAAAAATCGAATGGTGCGTGAACAGTATGTACTGTTTTGCTGATGAAATTTGCTTCATGTATACGGTACATAGACACGGTACATGTATGCGTAAAAAACACATTCTTTTGACTAAATCAGTGCTTCCCAAACCTGTCCTGGAGGACCTTGTACTGGAATGGGAAATGCAATCCGTGTGAACGGCCCCTAACATGGGATTTGATCTTGTTGGCTCGTTTTTTAAGAATTACAGGCTTTTATTAGGGCTTCTTGGAAAACGAACATTAATAATAGAGAAACGTGACACCGTATGAACAACACGAGTGTTGAAACAGGTTCTGCTACAAGGATTTGGTACAGCTTAATGTGTCCTAAAGAGTTATACTCTCCCAGGCGCCGATGTCCCGAAACCAAGCGTTCCCGAGTCCAGTCAGTCCAGAGGAGGAAACAGGGACGCTGCTAAACGGCTCGCAGGTTATAACTGCAGTTATGTTGTGCTGTTGGATGCTCAAACTGCATGATTCCTACAAGAGCTTCGTCTTTGTGTTTCACACGCATCCATACAGCATCTTTCTTCTAGAGGAACTTCAGAACGGTGAATCTCATGCAACCCCATGGGTGTTTCTCCCCAAAATTAGAAGGGGAAAGAATGCACAAAGAAAATGAGACCACATGTTTGGACCAGTATTCTTCACGTGTTTAATTTTCATTAAGGATATTTTTGCCTGAAGTCTGTTTATTGTAATATAATAAAAATTGTAAACCTTATCCTCAGGTCAATATAATAGAGTATGTTTTCATGAGATTCACGCAGTGTGCTGTATTTACTCATGTCTTTATATTTTTAAATGCTTTAGCGCTCCTCTGTGGAATGGCCTTGTGTTCTAATGATGCTTGCATAACGCTGTATGTTTACACTTGTCGTGCTGGTTTAAGCAATGCCTTTTTTGTTTAATCTAACTTGATTAAAACAGGCTTTTTCTGCACACCGACAGCTAAAGTAGCTAATGTCTGTCAGAATAGACTTTCCTTTACATCACTAGCAACATCACAGCATGCTGCTGCTTTTCTTTCTACTTTGTATGTGTATTTTATGTATTTATGACACATTTTCTGGATCAGTAACTGTGTTTTGTGCTGTGTTCAGCTGGTGGAGCTCCTCCTGTCCGACAGGGTCGTGGCGGAGGTCATCGGGGTAGAGGACGCTTCCCTGTGCGCAGAGAAGGACCCATGAAGTTTGAGAAAGACTTTGACTTTGAGAGCGCCAATGCTCAGTTCAACAAAGACGAGATTGACAAAGAGTTCCAGAGCAAACTCAAGCTCAAAGGTACAAACTGATTACACAATATGCAATGCAAAAATGTTTCTATTTTTTATTTTATTTTTCCTTTATTAGTCTTTTAGTAGTAGCTATTTGTTATTATTACACACAGCAAATTATAAAAAATCATATTACTGCAATTTACAATATAATTACAATTATTTATTATAATTATATATATATATATTTTATACAGGGGTTCCCCAAAAGAGTCATTTTTATACATTAAAGATTTTGCAATTACATCACATTTGTATAAACCTGTAGTTTCGTTGCAAAAAAAAAAATGCTGTCATGTCAATATAGACCTAGTTGAATCTATGCCATGAAGAATTAATGCAGTTCTGAATATACTTAATAAAGTGTCCAGTGAGTGTGTGTGTGTGTGTGTGTGTGTGTACACTGCCATACAAAAGCTTGGGATGAGTAAGAATTTCATGTTTTTTAAAGGTGTTTCTTCTGCTCATCAAGGCTGGATTTATTTGATCAGAAATACAGAAAAAAACTATACAATTGTGAGATTGCAATTTAAAAACTTTTTTTCTATTTTAATACACTTTAGAATCATTTTTTTTTCCTCTGATCAATGCTGTATTTTCAGCACCATTACTCTTCAGTGTCACATGATCCTTCAGAAATCATTCTGATATGATGATTTATTATTGATCATATTTTATTCAGCAAGGATGTGTAAAACTGATTTAAAAAAAGTGTCCGTCACCGTATATTGTACTTGTATTGTTACAAAATGTTACTATTTTGAAATAAATGCTTTCTATTAATCTTAATGAAAAAGTCTTAAAGGTTCCAAAACAAATATGAAGCAGCATATTTAGCAGTAGTATGCCTTCATCTGATTACCAGAAAAATTAAGAACATTTTATGTGGCCAAATTGTTTTAAAAAGGACACTTTACACAAAAGAAAATTAAAATACAGTCCCGTGGCTCTTAATGTTGTAATAAATTTACAAATTTTAAACTGATGTTTACGGTTCATTGTTTAGAAATTTCAAGAGCATTTGTATAAAAAGTATACTCACTGAATGTAATAAAAAAATATATAAAATACATCGATAATTGAATCGAGAGCTTGTGAATCGACATCTGAATCGATACCAAGTCCTAGTACATATATTGTGTGATAAGTCTATATATTAATTATTGTGACAGTTCTAGTAATTACACATTTATCATGATAAAATTGCAATTAAAGTCGCTATTAACTTTAAATGTATGTTCAAATAACTAGGGCTACAACTAACAATTATGTTAATGATCGATTATTTGGCAGATTATTTTTTTTTCCGATTATTCTGATTAAAACCCCTATTTTATTTTAATTTTACTGACAAATACACACTATTCCACATTCTGCCCAATGTCCTGAAAACAAATGTGCAAACTGAATGCTATGAAAGCATACAGGGCTTAACAATTTATTAGACTTCCTCTCATAAGACAAAACAAAAATTTTAGCACTCTGTCAAAATAAAATGTATTATAAAAATTTTATTGTAAATAACAAACTGAAACAACTAAATATTTATTCACATAATAACAAAAATGGCCTCCTTTGCCTCTGATAACAGCTCACATGCTTGCTGGCATTATGTACTTTTTGACTAATTGGGTATCTGAATAAAAAAACACTATAAAGCAATAAAGATAATGACGACTAATAAAATCACAGTAATGCTCTGCAGGAACATGCGTCGCTTGCACTTTGATAACAGTCAGTCTCTTTCAGTAAGATTTCGACTGTCAGGACAGGCCTTTATGCAAAAATGGAAAGGCTTGCGTGAATTTGTGACATTTAAAGCTGATAATATGACTTACGTTTTTTGTGCCCAGGGCGCACACACGTATCTGTAAAAGCACCTGACAGGCAAGCCATTCAGAAAATGCATCAGCTTGAAGCTTAAAATAAAGATTTGTCATGTTTTGGGCAGCTTGGATCACATACTTTTCCAGAAGGAGCTCATTCTGTTTCCTCCAATATTAGTAGATGCATTTTGTCCAGAGAAATGTGTTGTTCAGTGCTTTAATTTGACGCTTTACACAATTTTATCAATTAGTTGTTGCAGCCCTACAAACAAGACAAGTTAAAATGTTAAACTGCTTTCTTCATGTACTTTAGTATGTTAGTCAATGCATCAGAAGTGTTGACATTACAAAGTGTACTTAAGACCGTTATAAAAAGTGAACTCCATTTCAGTAATACTCTTTTATCTGCAAGTACATTAAAGTACACTTGTGATTTTAAGTGCATCTTGAATACAATTAAGCACAATTTCACAGAGTGTAAAACCGATGGCGAAAGATGCTGGTATATATCTCTGTTAAGTGCATTTGTTTGTTCAGATGAGAAGTCTGATAAGGCTTTGAATGGCGAGGATAAAGGTGATTCGGGAGTCGACACTCAGAACAGCGAAGGAAACGCTGATGAGGAAGATCCTCTCGGACCAAACTGCTACTACGACAAATCCAAGTCCTTCTTTGACAACATCTCCTGTGACGACACAAGGTCAGATCACATCCAGCACACCTTTAATACAGAGATAAAATGGTCTGTGTATGGTTATAGTAACCATAATTATCACGCTATTGTTAAAATAAGCTGGAAATGTAAAAAAAAAAAAAGTACTGACATATGAATTGTTTCAACCAAGTTCTAAATTTAAAATCAACAAACAACAAATAAAATTACTTTTTGTTTGCATTAACACTAAAAAATTCGCGAAATGTTCAAATAAAGCTTTGAAAACGTTTCATAAAATGGAAAACCTCACATTTCAAGTTTTTCATCAACTGGTCAAAATTTACAGTACAGCGTGCAAATTTGGTCCGTTTCTTTGGCCAGATGAAAACTGCGCACAGGCTAAATGTAAACGTACAGGGTTCGTACGGTCAGGAAAAACCTGGAAAAGTGAGGGAATTTTGTAACAGCGATTTCCAGGCCCAGAAAAGTTTTGAAAAAAATTATGGACATTTATTTCTCAAATCATCTTCTTACAAAAACACATTGAGTCACTACAGAAGGCCTTTGTTCACCCCAATTTTTTCATAGTTTGGGTGGTCCTGCGACTTATAGTCAGGTGCGACTTATTTATCAAAATTAATTTGACATGAACCAAGAGAAAACATTACCGTCTCCAGCCGAGAGAGGGCGCTCTATGCTGCGCAGTTCTCCTGTAGTCTACACTGAAGACATAGAGCGCCCTCTAGCGGCTGGAGACGGCAATGTTTTCTCTTGGTTCTTGGTTCTAAATAAATGCGACTTATATGTTTTTTTTCCTCATCATGACGTATTTTTAGACTGATGAGACTTATACTCAGGTGCGACTTATAGTCCGAAAAATACGGTACTCTCCATGCTGTGAACACGTGACCCTGTGTCTTCAGACTGTGCTTTATGCTGGATAGGATTTCTTTATCCCGACTTGTTCAAATCGCGGTAATCAAAATACGGTTCTAATAATTGAATTAAGAAACGGTAATACTAACCGTGAGGAATTTTATCACCGGTTATACTTTCAGTCCTACTTTTAATATGAGCCTCCATGTGTAAAATGTCACTTTTGTCACATGATGCAACAATTTCGTAAATCTTGTCATTGTACCTGATTTTAAACAGGAAGGCCGCCGAGAGGTCTGGAGGATCCGGTTTTCCCCGGTGAGTACAGCAGAAGCCAAAGCTACTGAATCGCACTAGCCTTGCTACAACCGCTTCATCAAATGTTTGGTTTTCATCATCTCTTAAAGAGAGAGGAGGCAGACCTGGGCGGAGGAGCGGAGGATGAACGCAGAGACGTTTGGTCTGCCGCTGCGGCGGGGTCGTGGAGGGTTCAGAGGTCGCGGGGGCATGGGCTTCAGAGGGGGCCGGGGCCGTGGAGCCGGACGGGGCTGGTTCGGATCTCACCCTGGTGGAAGTGGCTTCAGAGGGTTATTCAGAGGAAGTCAAGGAGGAAGAGAGTTCGCTGACTTTGAATACAGGGTAATGAACGAGTCAGAAATAAGCGTTTTACAATGTGAGTAAATCACTCGCTTGTGCGACTAAATGTCCATGCACTTTATTTTTTCTCTCTCTTCATTTGTTTTTTCCAGAAGGATAATAAAGTTGCTGTATAGTGATGAGAGAAAGCGGATCCAGAAGACCTGATTTGTGTGGGAACTGCGTTTCGGGTCACATGTTTCGCTGAGAACAAGGAGATAACGTACGTGTTGTAAAAAAACTGCCACCAGCACTGCTTGAAACCTGGCTATTAATGAAACACCTACTCCATTTCTTCCCGAGGAGTGGAACAAATACTATTTTTTTTTAATCGTTAATTTGAGAATAATATTTCCAGACGGTTTCAAATATATTGATTTCTGAAGGACTCTGCTGTTTTGTTGACCTTCAGTGCTTATCCTAAATTTGATACCCTGCTGCTTACAGCTAACAGATTATCTAGAACAACATATTGTATTCTTGATCACTGAATGAGCTTTATTTTGGACTTGTTTTGCTTTAAAGTATCTTACAGTGCATTTAGAAATAGACTGCCTGGAACACAATTATGCATTGTAATATTTTTCTAATGTAATTTCATTCTTCAGCCCCCAACATCACTATTCCTGATCCTGTAGCAAGTATGTTACATATAATCAATCCCTTGTAGTTTCTAGGGAGATTCCTCATCAGGGCGAGCACTTCAAGATGTGCCAGTATTGATAGAATTAAAGTTAGTTTTAAATATAATGGAGAAAAACACAGAAATGCTGTTTTTGAGGGAACCATTGAAATGGCACAATTTAATATGAGACTATATGGTCGACCAAGGCAAAGCAACTTTTTTCCTTTGTGTGTTTGATTTATATTCGATGAGGTCCACTTTGCAGTGTGTAGCAGTTTGTAGCAGATGTTTACTGATGAGTGAACGTCCATCCTTACTAAGAACTAATGCTACTCTGTGAATCTACAGAACTCTATGCTTCAGTTAGTTTGACGATGAGCTTTTACCACTAATTATAATCCAATCATTCAACATTCAGCTTATATGACTGTCCTTCGCCTCATGAAACATCGAGTGAAACTGACGAGTCACACGGAGTACTTCTGATTATTTAAGAGATATTATTCGATAGCAGTGCTTTCCACTGGATGCTTTCTGTCTTAAATCTGTTAAAAAGGCAGAATGTTGTGATGCTGTTTGGCTTTTCCTGCCTCTCCTCGTTTAGTTGCTGTGTTTTACGGTCACTGACTGCACTAGCATGATGTCATAGTGTCATGTGACCTGGCGTGCACATTGTGATGTCATATCCACACCTACGCATCGCTCATGTCACTTCATTCACATTTTGTAACCGAATCTGTTTTTGACCTCTGACAGCTTTGCGTTAATCTCGCAAGGAGATTTTGCTGTCTTTTTTTTTTTTTTTATGGGTTTATCACTGAAGTTGAAGGTTTGATATTTTTACTGGCCAGTTTTTGACTCAGAACTGATTGTGTAGCGTATGGCTTTTAAATATATATAGGTTTCTCTATGTTTGCTAAAACTGTTGGGATATTTGGGTTAAGGTAATGTTAAAATAAACTCTTTTCAGATTATAGCATCCAAGTCTGTAAAATGCGAAACATTCAGAGTTTTGGATCTTGAGTTAAATATCCTCTTGCACTTTTCAAGCTCTTAAATTCGGTGAATAGATGCTTTATTTCAATGATACATGGCTGGAGTGAATCTATCTAAAGCATATGGAAATGATTTACTTAGGCCTTCATAACGGGGCTTTTAATTATTAACTGCTCAATACGAACAAATAAAGTTATTACCTTTAGGAACAACAAACATCCATGCTGTCCTAAATTATCATTTTTTTTCCCCATATATTATTAGGAATGTTACTGTAAAATATATTCCAACAGAATCTATTCACTTAATTGCGGAGTATAAACGAGAAACTGCTGCATGCAGGTCTGGTCACGAACCACCGATCTTAGGCGATGCTTGTGAGGCAAATGCTGTTCTGGAAATTTATTGTGATGAACACCAAATCCTTTCATCAGGGTCGACACGCTTTCCTTGTGAACCCCGGCATGTATCTGTTCACAACTACATGTAAAGAGGTTTTTACTAGATGCAAGAATAAACTGTTTACTATCTATTGTGTGATTTATTTTATTTATTTATTTATTTTTTGCGGGGGGGGGGGGGTTGAGTGTTTATGCTCCATATATGAATGTACACACACACACACACACACACACATATATACACAGTAACTTCTAAAAAGTAACTTCTAAAAGAAATGCATCAGAATATTGTGTTAATCCCTAATGAAGTAACTATGAGCAGGGCTTGACTGTTTTAAATATAAGTTCTGTTTATAGTGTGTATATATATATATATATAAAGCCCTTTCACACCAAAAAGTGTAATGAAGTAAATCTCAGGCTGAAGGAAAAGTAAATTCACGTCTGTACAATAAAACACAGGAGAAGAACACTCTTCAGCAATAAAAAAAACAATAAAGCACAATTTTTAGTTTATCTAAAGTCATTTTTGCTTATTGTTATGGTTGAACTGGATCAACAAAGGTCATCAGAAAATACACTGATTAATAAAATGGGATTTTAAATTCTACCACAAAAGACTGCTTTTTAAGTTATCTTCCTGATGTATCCAAATTCCTTAGCATATCCAAAACCTCAGAACAACTTGATGATGTAACAGAAACTATGGACTCTCTCTTTTCTAGCACTTTAAATACAGTTGCTCCTTTACGCTTAAGGAAGGTTAAGGAAAACAGTTTGACACCATGGTATAATGAGCATACTCGCACCCTAAAGAGAGCATCCCGAAAAATGGAGCGCAGCTGGAGGAAAACAAAACTAGAGGTATTTCGTATTGCTTGGCGGGAAAGTGACCTATCCTACAGAAAAGCATTAAAAACTGCTAGATCTGATTACTTTTAGTCTATTTTAGAAGAAAACAAACATAACCCCAGGTATTTATTAAATACAGTGGCTAAATTAACGAAAAATAAAGCATCAGTGGTTAAATTAATGAAAAATAAAGCATCAACAAGTGTTGACATTTCCCAACACCACAGCA
The DNA here is from genome assembly GCF_023724105.1 of Carassius gibelio. NCBI lineage: Eukaryota > Metazoa > Chordata > Actinopteri > Cypriniformes > Cyprinidae > Carassius > Carassius gibelio. The sequence goes on along the minus strand of NC_068395.1, from coordinate 16,605,805 downwards.
GTAATGACTTTTAAAATCGATACTATTACAGATTGTAACCTGTGATTGTAAATTGTAAGCCTCTCATCAAAAACAAAAAACAACTTGACCCCAATGAACTAGTTAATTATAGACCAATCTCAAATCTCTCTTTTCTGTCCAAGATACTAGAAAAGGTGGTATATTCACAATTATATTCCTTCTTAGAGAAAAATGGTATCTGTGAGGATTTCCAGTCAGGATTTAGACCGTATCATAGTACTGAAACTGCTCTCCTTAGAGTTACAAATGACCTGCTCTTATCATCTGATCATGGTTGTATCTCTCTATCAGTGCTATTCTTAGTGCTGCGTTCGACGCTATTGACCACAAATTTCTTTTGCATAGACTTGAACACTTTGTTGGTGTTAATGGAAGTGCATTAGCATGGTTTAAATCGTACTTATATGACTGCCATCAAGTGAATGAAGATGTATCATATCGATCACAAGTGCAGTATGGAGTACCTCAAGGCTCAGTACTAGGGCCGCTACTCTTCACACTTTACATGTTACCCTTGGGAGATATCATCAGTAAACACGGTGTTAGCTTTCACTGTTATGCTGATGATACTCAGCTCTATCTTATTCCGAGGTCACTGCAGTCACCCGGATCCAGTACGTATCCAGACCAGATGGTGGATCAGCACCTAGAAGGGACCTCTACATCCCTGAAAGACAGCGGAGACCAGGACAACTAGAGCCCCAGATACAGATCCCCTATAAAGACCTTGTCTCAGAGGACCACCAGGACAAGACCACAGGAAACAGATGATTCTTCTGCACAATCTGACTTTGCTGCAGCCTGGAATTGAACTACTGGTTTCGTCTGGTCAGAGGAGAACTGGCCCCCCAACTGAGCCTGGTTTCTCCCAAGGTTTTTTTCTCCATTCTGTCACCGATGGGAGTTTTGGTTCCTTGCCGCTGTTGCCTCTGGCTTGCTTAGTTGGGGTCACTTCATCTACAGCGATATCATTGACTTGATTGCAAATAAATGCACAGACACTATTTAACTGAACAGAGATGACATCACTGAATTCAATGATGAAGTGCCTTTAACTATCATGTTGCATTATTGACACAATGATTTCCCAATGAATGTTGTTCAGTTGCTTTGACGCAATGTATTTTGTTTAAAGCGCTATATAAATAAAGGTGACTTGACTTGATTAGATACTTTTGTGTTATTTAACATTTAATCATTTCAGGTTTGCTTCATATGCTGAGTTTGCATTTCACTGTTTTAATTAATTTTGATGAATACTAAATTTTTTTTTTTGTGTGACTGGGATGAATTAATGCACATTCACATTCACTCTAGAACTACATCATTCACGTTCACACAGTGCACACAACACCTCTGTACTTCTGATTTCTCCCAAAATGGGGACAGGAGACTCATCAGTCAATAAATGGCAAAACAAAGTAACTGGCGTTATATATACGTATATGTGTGTGTATATGTGTGCGTGTGTGATTGTGTATTTTTTCCCAGACACTTAATAACATATTTTCTAAATGAAAGTGAAAATGTTTACATTTATATTAATTGCAATTAGTTAACTATAAGACTTGAAGGTAAAGTGCACCCAAATCTGAAAATGAATTTACTCCCCTTCAAGTTGTTCCAAACCTGTAGGAGTTTCTTCCTTTCATTTAACACAGAAGGTGATATTTTAAAGAATACTGGTAATCAAACAGTTGACGGTAGCCATTGTTATCCATAAATTAAAAAAAAATAAAAAAATACTATGGCATTATTGCATTATTATCACCTGTGTACCCTCAGCTCCCCTTTATCGGGACTGCTCTGCTCATTGTTCATTTGTGAAGTCTTGATTTACCCAAACTGTCTCTAGCTCATTTCTGGTGTTTGCTCTTGTGATTTTGACTTGGATTCTGATCTCGTTTGTGAAGCTAAGCTGCCAGCCCTTTACCCATGCCTGTTTGAGTTACAATTCTTGGATTGCCCTTACCTGTGTGCTGTTTTGAGTTATTTATACTGGCCTTGCCTAGTGTTCTTGAGTTCTATGACTGTCTATCTCTGCTGGCTTACCTGTGTAATAAAATACTGCAGATGGATCCGACCGCCTCAGCCTCTTCGTCACATAATCCCTTTTTTTTAATGCATATTTAAATGCAATATATTTGCTTCAGTTTTTGATTTTATTATTATTTATTTATATGGTAAATGTGAACTGCTGAATGCACTAACAAGTACTTTTGGTAAAGCTTATAACTCATGTATTATTATTATTATTATTATATTTTTCTAATTACACATTTGATCTGATAAAATTTACATTTAGTATTTAAAAATAATACCTTACTGAATACTGAATGACTACAGTAATTTATAAGTTAATTATAAAGTATTTTACATGTGCTTTAGTATGTTATTTAACATAACAATAGGTGTACTTTAAAGCACAACAAAAGATTATTAAAGTTAAAATATACTAGTTTAACATTTTTAAGTGAATACAAAGTGTGTTAAATAAGGTTAATTGGTTAACATTAGTTTATTACTTTAGTTAAAATGAACTAAGCATTAACAATACTTCTACAGCATTTATTAATTTTAATTTTAATTTCACTACTAATGCTTTATCAAAATCAAAAGTTGTGCTTGTTAACATTAATGTACTGTAATTAACATTAACAATCAACGACTAACATTAACAAAGATGAATAAATACAGTAATGTTTTCTTTATTGTTAGTTCATGTTAGTTAATACATTAAATATAATTAATGAAACCTTATGTTAAAGTGTTGAAATTCAAAGTAAGTGGCCTCATATCAGCAATATTACATTTTCTACAAGTACAGTTTTTTTTTTAACAAGGAATCATTTTTATCTTACAAAATTAGTGTATTGTATTTGTTCCTAAATGGTAAATATTATCACCTTTTTAATTAAAGATATTTTAATGTTATGATATTTTAATTAAAATATTTTTGTGATTGTTTGGTTCCATCTAGTGGTGATCAAATCCCTAAACAAACAAACAAACAAAATAAAGCACGTTAAAAAAACGTATAAAATAAGTCAGCTGATTAATACCAGCCTTCACACACAGTATCAAAAAAGGCAACTTTTGTATTATTTCAAGTTATTTCAAATACTCAAAAGTGTCTAATTAAAAATACATGGACTACATTACATAACAGCCATCTGACCACCTTAGTGCAGTGTCACGGTGGGCGGGGCTACGCAGGATTCAGTGTCATAATGGGCGTGTCCTAGTCGGGATTTGTCATTGCACTTCCTCCTCACGCGTCTGTACACTGCTTGAGTTGTACACGGTTGTAATTCACTTTAGCAGCTTTGGACCTAACAACAGCGGAGTTTATTGTTTCATCATGGGACTCACCAGCGATCCGAACTACCGCAAACTGGAGCAATGGTACAAATCCAGCGCCGGGAACCTCAACATGAGGCAGATGTTCGACGCAGATCCAGACAGATTCAACAAGTTCAGGTGAAACACACATCAAACGCGCTTCCGCTGAGCGCGTGAGCTCTGTCACACATTTCGATGCACATTTCATCCCATCGAGCCTGCCAGCATCACATATATCCCGCATCAGCTGTTACTAGGACTTGCATCTTGGTCATGAGGCCTATATGAACAAATTTATTTTATATAACATTTGATGCATTGGTTTTTCCTAAGTCATCTTAATGTTCTTGCAATTTAATATCAGGACACGTGTTAGTGTATATATGCGCATATCGTTACATTTACAGCGTTACATGGAGCTTTGATCTTCACGTTGACGTTGCAAGGTTATTGCCCCATCAGGCCAGAATCCGCCCTCTGCACTGTGGCACCTGCTTTATATCCTTCATTTACACTCATATAAACACACTGAGAGTATGTTTCACTATTCATCTTTGCTTTAAATCAGAATAGACAATGCCAGATTAGCAGCTAGACGCATAACAAGGTCATAGGTCATCGGTCATCGGTCAAGTGTGCTACAGCACTGCATGCACTTTCACACTCCTGTTATTTTGCAGCATACATGTGAGTTTCTGTGACTGTATTTCATTAAATGCACATGATCTGTATTGCTCAAGTGCACTCACTGCGTATGCAGTCTCATAAGAGAGTGTCTCATCCTCTAGTGCGATGCCTCTGTGTTTATATGTGGCATATGTACCAAGCATAGCCTACTCACATTAGAGTTCATTAGCAGTGGTGGGTTAAAGCCTGATGATGTATGTTTGGGTTGTTATTGAAGTCTGTAGTATGATGTTCTGCTCAGAGCGGTGTTGGCCAACAGAGGGCGCTGTAACAGCATGATGTACGTGCTCTTCTGCACACTCCCAGCGGGCTGAACTCATTTTATATTCATTCATAACATTTAAAATTTATTTGACTTCCGTTTTTATAATATGTATATTATATGTATTTTAAAGTAAACGTAGTTGTTATATTCGAGACGAATTGTATTTAAATAGTTTTAATGAGGTGGAGTAAGCACGTGTTTACACTTCTGACGTAATAACGGGAAATTGTTGTCTGTTTAGGTGCGTACAGTTTTACTATATAATTAATAACAATATTAATAATAATAATAATAATAATAATAATTATTATTATTATTATTATTATTACAAACGTTTAAATATATATTTATAGTTTTAAATAAACACACTTATGTATATGATGTATATGAATATAATGTTTCTTTATTTATACATATAAAATATTGGATATAATGTATATCCAATGTTATATGTCAATACACAAAATTATACATTCACAAGATGTACAAAGGAAAAAATAAAAAATGTTGAATTAATTAAACAGGAGGAAAGCTAAATGAGCCATTTGAGAAAATGTTTCTTGCCCATCTCAGCGCGCTTCTATTTAGCAGCGACTCCCAAACTGCAGCATGCCACATTACTCTCAGATCTGAACTGTACTCAAATAAATATTTTTAAGATATTTTAAATGACCCCCCCCCCCCCCACACACACACACAACATTTAAAAATCCTGATCTAATCCCTTACAAAAAAATAGATGGCAAAAATATTTTCCTCCAAAATAACATGCTTTCCAAAAAAATCTTTGCTATTTGATTTTTTACCTAATATTTTATGACTTATACAGTTATATTAAGTTTTCTAGTATTTTGGAGGAAAATATTTTTGCCATCTATATTTTTGTAAGGGATTAGATCAGGATTTTTAAATGGTGTGTGTGTGTGGGGGGGGGGGGGGGGTCGATCATTTAAAATATCTTAAAAATATTTATTTGAGTACAGTTCAGTTCTGAGAGTAATGTTGCATGCTGCAGTTTGGGAGTCACTGCTAAATAGAAGCGCGCTGAGATGGGCAAGATATATTTTCTCAAATGGCTCATTTAGCTTTCCTCCTGTTTAATTAATTCTCCCAGTCTAAACATCACTAAGGTCCTCTCACTTGGATGTATACCAGGCTTGAATGATGTTCCTGTGTTATACATGTACAACATGAAGCAAAATTAAACAAATAATAATAGAGCTTTTGTTTATCCTATGTGTGTGATCCTGTCTTCTGAGCAGTTTACAGATGACAACGGATGATGGAGACATTCTGCTGGATTACTCGAAGAATCTCATCAATGAAGAAATCCTGCACATGCTCTTCGACATGGTACGGTCCACAAGCTAAACATTTCTTCATAAAGTCAGAGTAGAGTGTGTTACTGCTGAAAATAGGATCGTTGTATCAGGTTAACCGTATCTGTGGGTGTGGTGTAATGTTTATGTAGTTTATGCAGTAGAGTATGTGCAAGCTTAAGACCAAAGTTTACTTCAGTTTTGAGGCAAAAGCTTTCGTATGTTTGCAGGAAAAAGTAAAATGTAAAAGTGTAAACTGGAGCATAGAATTAAACAAAAATAATTGTAACTTTATCTCATAATTCAGACTTTGTTACCCTTAAGTCAAAATTGAAAGAGATAAACTCAGAAATCTAACTTTTCTTACAGTGCTGACTTTACATCTTTCAGTTCCATCCTTACATTGTGCACTTCCGACTTCACATCTCGCGCACTTCCGACTTCACATCTCGCGCACTTCTCATCTTCCGACTTCACATCTCGCGCACTTCCGACTTCACATCTCGCGCACTTCCGACTTCACATCTCGCGCACTTCTCATCTTCCGACTTCACATCTCGCGCATTTCTCATCTTCCGACTTCACATCTCGCACACTTCTCATCTTCCGACTTCACATCTCGCACACTTCCGACTTCACATCTCGCACACTTCCGACTTCACATCTCGCACACTTCCGACTTCACATCTCGCACACTTCTCATCTTCCGACTTCACATCTCGCGCACTTCCCATCTTCCGACTTCACATCTCGCGCACTTCCCATCTTCCGACTTCACATCTCGCGCATTTCCCATCTTCCAACTTCACATCTCGCGCACTTCCCATCTTCCGACTTCACATCTCGCGCATTTCCCATCTTCCAACTTCACATCTCGCACACTTCTCATCTTCCGACTTCACATCTCGCACACTTCCGACTTCACATCTCGCACACTTCCGACTTCACATCTCGCACACTTCCGACTTCACATCTCGCACACTTCTCATCTTCCGACTTCACATCTCGCGCACTTCCCATCTTCCGACTTCACATCTCGCGCACTTCCCATCTTCCGACTTCACATCTCGCGCACTTCTCATCTTCCGACTTCACATCTCGCACACTTCTCATCTTCCGACTTCACATCTCGCACACTTCTCATCTTCCGACTTCACATCTCGCGCACTTCTCATCTTCCGACTTCACATCTCGCGCACTTCCGACTTCACATCTCGCGCACTTCCGACTTCACATCTCGCGCACTTCTCATCTTCCGACTTCACATCTCGCACACTTCCGACTTCACATCTCGCACACTTCTCATCTTCCGACTTCACATCTCGCGCACTTCTCATCTTCCGACTTCACATCTCGCGCACTTCTCATCTTCCGACTTCACATCTCGCACACTTCCGACTTCACATCTCGCACACTTCCGACTTCACATCTCGCACACTTCCGACTTCACATCTCGCACACTTCCGACTTCACATCTCGCACACTTCCGACTTCATCTCGCACACTTCTCATCTTCCGACTTCACATCTCGCACACTTCCGACTTCACATCTCGCACACTTCCCATCCTCCGACTTCACATCTCGCACACTTCTCATCTTCCGACTTCACATCCAGCACACTTCTCATCTTCCGACTTCACATCTCGTAGTTCTGTCATTATATTGCCCAATTCCAACATCACATCTCGCGCACTTCCGACTTCACATCTCGTAGTTCCCACTTCTCATCTTGCGCACTTCTGACTTCACATTTACAATTCTGTCATTTATATTGCCCGCTTCACATCTCGCACACTTCCGACTTCACATATCGTTGTTCTGTCATTATATTGCCCAATTCTGACATCACATCTCGCACACTTCCAACTTCACATCTCGCGCACTTCCGACTTCACATCTCGTAGTTCCCACTTCTCATCTTGCGCACTTCTGACTTCACATATCGTTGTTCTGTCATTATATTGCCCAATTCCAACATCACATCTCGCACACTTCCCACTTCACATCTCGCACAATTCCAACATCACATCTCGCACTTCTGACTTCACATCTAATCGGGTCATATTTCACAGTTCTGGCTTTTCATTGGTTTCATTAGCTTTTCGTTAGTTTATATATTGTAAATCTGAATTTTTTTGTCTTCTCAGAATTGCAAGTCTATATTTTACGTATAATGGAAGTATACTTTGAGCTTTAGTTCTCATTACAGCCCCATATTTAACCTGACCCAGTACTTCCACTCTTCAACCAATAACAATAGAGAATGCAAAACTGTATCACTATGATGCAGCAGATTTCTTACAGTAATCACAGCAGGACACAAAACACAATTGGTGTTTGTATAGTTCTTTGTATGCATGCATGCACAAGTTCTTATCCCATTAACCGTTTTGTCCTGTCTCATCATGATTAGGCACGATCGGTGGGCGTTGAAGCTGCCAGAGAGAAGATGTTTGCAGGAGAAAAGATCAACTTCACTGAGGTAATATCCCAGTAAAACATTTCACTGAGAATTAACTTGAGCGAAGCAGTTAAGATTGAAATTGCAAGACCTGTTGTAATGCACTTCTAGAATTTGCTTCAGTGTAAATTCTAATGAACACCTCAGAAAGACATAACTCACATGAGATGGTTACAAATGAAACTAATGTCAGTTAAAATGGGGAGAACAGTTGCTAATATGGCTCTTTAGGGTCGGGCTGAGTTTGTGTGTGTTGGTTTGTAGGGTCGTGCTGTTCTCCACACCGCCCTGAGGAACCGCTCTAACACTCCTGTCATGGTGGACGGTAAAGACGTGATGCCGGATGTGAACGGAGTCCTGGAGCAGATGAAGGGCTTTTGCCATGTGAGTGAACCTGCGCGTAACAACTTGTTTACAGAAAATATTATTTTCACTTATTAACTAAACTGTAAATGTAAAATATGAATCTGATGACTATAATCATTTGACAGTATCCCTGTGTCATTCCAATTCCCAGCCGCCAGTCATAAAGTTAGGAGAGCATGCAAATCTCACTGTAGTGATATTATCAAAGTAATACCCACACAATAAGATTTTATTGTGGAGAAGGAATTGCATCTGTATTTTTTTCGTAAAACATTATAATTGTAATTAATTTGTATATATATATATATATATATATATATATATGTGTATATATATATATATGTGTATATATATATATGTGTATATATATATATGTGTATATATATATATGTGTATATATATATATATGTGTATATATATATATATATATATATGTGTATATATATATATATATATATATGTGTATATATATATATGTGTATATATATATATATATGTGTATATATATATATATATATATATATGTGTATATATATATATATATATATATGTGTATATTTTTATATATATATATATATATATATATATATATATATATATATATATACACACACATATATATATATATACACATATATATATATATATATATATATATATATATATATATATATATATATATATATACATTTAAGTGGATTAATTTGTCTTAAATTCAAATTAAATAAATAATATTAACATACAAACAATAATATAAAAATAATATTAAATTAAAGGGGAATTGAACATTTTAATAATGGGAAAATACCAGTATTCATACAAGCATATAACATTCTCTCTCTCTCTCTCTCTCTCTCTCTCTCTCTGTATTTATATATAAAATTTATTTAATTTTTTACTTGTTTTTTTTTTTTTTTTTTTTTTTTATGGGCTAAGTGGTACTTCTCTACTTGCATTTTAAAGTAATGTAATTTAGGATATAATTTGACTAACTGATCATTGATTTCACTGAGCGCTATGATAACTCCTGAAGATTGCCTCTGTGTATGACGAGTGTGTGTTATTTAACAGAAAGTGCGCAGTGGCGAGTGGAAGGGCTTCAGTGGGAAAGCCATCACTGATGTGGTGAACGTTGGCATTGGTGGCTCTGACTTGGTGAGTTTACTACGAGTTTCCAGAGATTTTACACTTCATAATTGACCAATAAAGGAGATTTGGCTATCGCTTACAGTAAATGAAGTCGAATAAAACTGTCTGTTGTTATTTATGCTTATCATAGAAAGTGTTTCCCGATTCTGGACTCAGATGTCCTTTGTGTATGTCAGATATTCTCTCTTTTATCCTGACGGCCAGGACTCATTGAGTCAGGTCTGGCAATCATTCACAATACTTGGAACAGCATTTATTGAGTTTTGTTTGGTTTTGTTCCTCAGGGTCCTCTGATGGTGACGGAAGCTCTGAAGCCGTACTCTAAAGGAGGACCAAACGTCTGGTTTGTCTCTAATATTGATGGCACACACATGGCCAAGACCCTCGCCAAGCTCAACGCCGAGACCACCCTCTTCATCATCGCATCCAAGGTACAGTACTGGAGTGTTCATCTACATTTATCAGGCATGTGGTTCTTCTGGATCAATCCGGAATGTTGACTGAAATCACGAAAAGGCCTTAAGCAATTAACTACATAAACTGCGAATAGTCACTTTAATTTGCATTTGGGAACGCAACATTCATCACTGGAATCGTTAATAAATCAGTTGTTTACAAAGAGAAGTTTCAGTGTCGCATGATCCTTCAGAAATCATTCTCTGCTGATTTGTTGCTCAAGAAACACTTACTATTTATTAAAATGGTTTTTGCTGATTTAAGATTTTTTTTGGAAACAATTCTAGCACTCGGAAAGCTTGGAAAGCTTTAGAAATGAAAGAGAGAATTTGATTTTGTTCATCATATATGAAAGCGATAAAGTGAGTGAAGACATTTAAAATGTTGCAGAAGATTTTGGTTTAATAAGTGTTTTACTAAGTTTATTAAATGTATTTGATAAATGCAAATAAATACTGTTTGTTTAACTTTTCTATCTATTAAATAATATTGAAAAAAATTATAATCACCATTTCCAGACAAAATATGAAGTCGTTTTTATCTGTTTCTTGAGCAGCAAATCAAGTTATAATGATTTCTAAAAGATCATGAAAACTGATGCAGAAATTTCAGCTTTGATCAGCGGTGTAAATTACATTTTATAATATATTAAAATAAATGTTTTTTAGTTTGTAACACTAAATATGAAATGATAATATTTCAGTTTTTACTTCATTTTGATCAAAACTTTTATTTCATTATTATTAAATGCTGATTTTTACTTTTACAAGACAATAACATGGTTAAAATATAACATCTTTTAGTGTGATAAAGTAATTTTATTTTTTTTAAGTAATAAGTGCAATGCATGTATATATGTGTTCCTGTAGCTCAACTGGTAGAGCACTGCGCAAGGTTGGGGGTTCGATTCCCCGGGAACACGATATGTAAAAATTTATAGCCTGAATGCACTGTAAGTCGCTTTGGATAAAAGCGTCTGCTAAATGCATAAATTTAATTTAATTTTAATTTTTATATTTTCCCACTTTTTTTGTCTGTAGTTGATTCCAAGCCTGATTTCTATTAAACAACATTAGTTATACCTAGTGAACAAGTTACTGTAGGTTCTTAGTTTCTTAATGTATTTTGTTTTTTAGACCTTCACCACCCAAGAGACCATCACTAATGCCGAGACGGCCAAAGAATGGTTCCTCCAGGACGCTAAAGATGTTAGTACATTTATCCTTAGACTGTCTTAAATAAGGTTTCTGATTTATGTCTAATTATGTGCGCTATAGATGGTTGTCTTTTAGTCTCATTCAGCGTTTTGTGTATTTTCAGACATCTGCTGTGGCCAAACATTTTGTGGCTCTATCCACAAATGCAGTAAGTACAGGGTTACGGCAGCTGTTTGATATTTTGTTGTTGATGTTTTAAGTATCTTTATAAAAAACGTTACATGACTTTCCCGTGTCCTCACCAGCCAAAGGTCAAGGACTTCGGTATCGACACCAACAACATGTTTGAGTTTTGGGATGTAAGTATTTCTTGCATTATGTTCTGTTATTGCATGAGAATGGAAATCTGCTTTTTGATTGGCTGCACATTAATATTGGACTACTAATGTGTTCCTGAATCAGCATATTACTTCTCAAAGCCCAGACTGTTTCTCTGATGCTGATTGCTCATGTTTTAGTGGGTCGGCGGGCGCTACTCGCTGTGGTCGGCTATCGGTTTGTCCATTGCACTGCACATAGGTACGTCTGCTGTATGAACGGTAACATAAGACCTGAAACATGATGATTCAAGTACATGGACGCAACTGCTTCTAACGATCAAGTTTGTTTTTGCTGTGCCATTGAACATAAAATCAGAATCCAATTCAAGGACGCTTTGCATTCTCAGCATTGACCGAGAGGGGGCGCTATAACAAGTATAAGCATAACAAGTCTTCTAGTTTATTCTTTCAGTGTCAGTGAGAACCACAGAGAGATTGACTATTTAAATTTATCATTAAATCATAATTAACCCTATTTACTTTACCATATTTTTCGGACTATAAGTCGCACCTGACTATAAGTCGCAGGACAAACTATGAAAAAAAAAAGTGTGACTTATAGTCCGGAAGATACGGTATTAACCCATGTTCCTGGTCCTATTATGAGGGATTCATCAACGATATTCCCCAAAATATGGTTTGTTTTGGTAATTAGGTACATTACTATTTTTTGTTTTTAATCTTAATGTCTACAATTTACAAATTCCTCCTCTTCAGTCACCTGACTCCATTCTGGTGTTCACGATAAGGGAAAAAACACCTCCATGTTCTGACTAAACATTCATGTTTGTGTACTTGTGTAGAGTATGTTTATAGCCTAACATCTGCCTGATCAAATTTGAAAGGCTGGTAATGCATCATCTTGCACTGATACACAATTACATCAGTAGATGATCCAGTAATTTTATTCATTTCCCTCTCATAGGTTTTGACAACTTCGAACAGCTTCTAGCTGGTGCTCACTGGATGGTAAGCTCAACTGTAGTGTGCCAGTTAACATTAGGATTACTGTACACTACACACACTCCACGCTGTGAGAGTACCTCCGAGCGTCTGAGAGTTCATGTCTCTGGTGGTAACCGCTCTGTACTCTTTCTGTCAGGATAACCACTTCCGCTCGGCTCCTCTGGAGCAGAACGCCCCGGTCATACTGGCCCTGCTCGGCGTCTGGTACATCAACTTCTTCCAGGCCGAGACGCATGCCCTGCTTCCCTACGACCAGTACATGCACCGCTTCGCTGCGTACTTCCAACAGGTCGGTCTGATGAGGTTTCAGGAAAGGACACCATTGTTTCTTATAGCAGGACAGTTGTTGAGTTGTTGATGGTATTTCAGGGAGACATGGAGTCTAATGGGAAGTACATCACCAAGTCTGGCACTCGTGTGGATTGCCACACTGGACCCATCGTTTGGGGAGAACCAGGAACTAACGGACAGCACGCCTTCTACCAGCTCATTCACCAGGGTCTGATCCTAACCCTCCCCTCTGGACTAGTTCCTAGTTTAATTGACATGTTAATTCCCATTTGTGATGTGTTTATCACAACAGATCTTAATCTCCGCAGGCACTCGCTTGATTCCGGCTGACTTCCTCATTCCTGCTCAGAGTCAGCATCCTATCAGAGATAATCTGCATCATAAGGTATGCCAGCCATCTGCGTGGTTCAGGACACGTCTTTGTTTTCTGGTTCTCTTGGGAGATTGATGCTCCAGATGTTATTTGAGCCATGTTTGTCTAAGGGTTACGAAGCACTCTCTCGTTTCATGAATCCGCTAGATCCTGATGGCAAACTTCCTGGCGCAGACGGAGGCTCTGATGAGGGGAAAGACCTCTGAAGAGGCCAAGAAGGAGCTCCAGGGTTCTGGGTTGTCTGGAGATGCACTGGAGAAACTCTTGCCCCATAAAGTGAGTGGTTCATTACTTGAAAACCAAGTGTCAACTCTTTGGACGGTATCTAAACTGGAGTCCGTCAGACCTGTAGCCTGGTGGTTAGTGCAGTGATTCCCGACCATGTTCCTGGAGCCCCCCCCAATACTGCATGTTTCCATGTCGTTTTCAGTTCATTAGATCATTAGTAGAGACTCCAAGACCTGAAATGTGTGTGTCAGACAAAGGAGAGATACAAAACTTGCAGTGTTGGGGGGCCTCCAGGAATATGGTTGAGAACCACTGGGTTAGTGGACATGCTTTGACCAAATGTGCTCCCATTGGTGTGTTATGGTCATGCAGGGATATTTGTCTGAATACACAAAAGCGTCATCAAGATTGCATGAAGCAGGGGTATCTAACCCTGCTTCCGTAAAGTAACCATCCTGCAGAACTCTTGAAAATTGCAGGCAGGTGTGTTGAAGCAGGCTTGGGATTGCAGGGATATCCAACCCTGACATTTCTTATAGGCACTCCAGCAGTACACCTTTTCAAACTCTTTTCAAACTCTTCTTAATCAAATGCCTGATTTAACTCTCCGAAATCACATACTCCCTTCGTGGGTTCTTCTTTTGAATAAGATTTTCTTTACAACCATTACAAAAGCAATGGTCTATTAAGTATGAATGTGAATAGTATGAATACAATCTTGACATACTAAATCTTCCACTGTCATGTGACCTTCAACATGGGTATTTGGGGCCTGATGGTTAGAGAATCAGTCTTGTAACCAGAAGGCAGGAAATGTAGGTGGGGTGAGTGAATGAACCATGCTCTCTTCCACGCTCTATACCCATGACTAGAAACCCCAATTGCTCCCCACAACAAAACCGGCTGCCCACTGCTCCTGGTTTGTATCCACCAATGTACTCATCAGCTCGTAAATGTTTCCTAACTCCTCCCCTTTAACCCTACCTCTGCTGACCCCCTCATCCAGTGAGATTAGTGTTCACACACTGCTCCTAAGGTGTATGTGCACTTACTTGGATGGGTTAAATGCTGAGTAAATACTATTAATGAATCCTCTCCTACAGTATAATAGGATCCCACCATAGTAGGTCATCTGAATACTTTCCACCTACTGTTTTGTGACGCTCTCAGTCCGGACGTAGTACTACAGTATAGTCAAGCTGTTTGAATCTTTTATTATATGCGGAATTTTCTTCTGTTTTTGAATGCCACGTTTATTTTATGTAGGTCTTCGAAGGGAACAAGCCAAGCAACTCTATCATTTTCAAGAAACTTTCACCATTCATGCTTGGTGCACTTGTTGGTGAGTTTCAAACGTATTATCCCACTACTTCCTTTTGTAGGTGTGCATTTGTTTGGTAGACACCACACTCAAGGACAATATTCTGTATTTGTTCATACGTTTCAGCCATGTACGAACACAAGATCTTTGTGCAAGGTGTGATGTGGGATATCAACAGCTACGACCAATGGGGGTAAGTCCAGTTTAAACTCTCCTGCAACTAAAGTTGGGTCCAGTTCAAAAGTTGCGATTAAACAGCGACAGTTCTTTCCATTCCAAATTGTGACGCATTGTTTGCTCTGAGAAGTGTGAAGTTTCAGTCATACGTACATTTACAGATTTTTCTCTGTCCCATCAGTGTGGAGCTCGGCAAGCAGCTGGCCAAGAAGATCGAACCCGAGCTGCAGGACGACGCAGAGGTTCATTCCCACGACTGCTCCACCAATGGACTCATCAGCTTCTTCAAGAAGAACCGGTCTTAAATGTTTGCTAACCCCTCCCCTTTAACCCTTCCTCTGCTGACCCCCTCATCCAATGAGATTAGTGAATTATGTAAGGCTTGGCATAGTTCATATAATAAGCCTAGACAAGGAGGACAAGCACTTTATGTCTGTCATCATCTATAAGCCATGGGATTCTTGTGTGTTGTGTGAGATTTGACTGTATTCATGTATCTGTGGACCAGTATGGGATGACTATCTGTTTGCACTGCACATTCTAGATGGATTTCATGTTCTCCTTTGGACCTAGGAACCACAATAAATGTACTCTGACACCTTGCTTAGTCGCATATCCTTTTAGTTTAGTCAAATTCCCTCTGAGATGACGAGTGTCCATTACATGGACCAGGTGGTACCTCCAGAATTGATTTGAAGAGCTGTTTTAATGAATGCGGTTACTCACTACCATTATTTTGCAATGTCATGCTAACACAATGATTATAATGCACTTCATATTTCAATGCTAATCTCTGTTTTGGAAACCTAGTATGATTTGAGATCACCCCTTGGTCTGGGACCTCATTACTTAGACGTTACTTAGCTTTTGAGTTGAAGAGAAAATAAATTTCTCCCTGAATTGGTATATGTGCTAACTATGCGACGACTGTATACAAACTACACTCTAAAGCAGGCTAACTTTCTTAGGATTTGAACTTGCCATGTGTTGTCAAGTAGGTTGTTTTCTTTGTTCAACATCTATGCACAGGTTCCTATCAACCAATCAGACTTTGGGACTGGGTTTTAGGACTGGGGTGTGTGATTTGAACAGGTTTGGCATAATTTTATATGAAGTTGTTCAGACTAAGGATTATGGATATACTGTAGTAGGACTATATTTGTTTGACAGGAATGCTGTTACAGACAAAAGATACTGGGCTAGAAACAAAGTCACAGTTACCTGAAAGCAACCCGGAAAAGAAAAGTTTCATATTTAATGTATTACCAAATATGTTCATACCAAAATCAGTAGATGTTTATGAAAGGGAATACAAATTGTGCGCTCCTCATTTATGAGTCACACTCATGGTCTTCATGGTCAAAAGCGACCGGACACCTGAATATATATATTTTTATTTTTTTCTCTTCTCAGTAAAATCAATCTAATATATTTTTGTTAAATAATATTGGTTCTTTTGTATTTTGAGAGAATTTCATGGTACTAATTAATATTTATGCAATAATAATGAAATCAATCAATGCAGTATTTCAGAATAAAATACAGACTAGGCTTTTAAAATCAAATAAATTTTGGAGGCAGAATATCACATCCTGGTGAGAGCAAAAATATACATAATTGTTTACTTTTATTAGGTTGTGGATTTAATAAAAAAAAGGTTTTTGTCAAGGTTTATATTTTTTGAAATGTAGTTTTTTTTTTTTTGCATTATTGAAAATAATATATATATATATACTCAAACCTGAACACAGAAAGTACTTAGTTACACAAAACATGAACAAAAATTAACAGGAATGCTTTATTAGAGCTAAATCCTTCTGGGTCTGATCTGATTTTAACCTCTTATTTCAGTTTTCTGACTCATTTTGGCTATATGGTTATACCCATACCAGTTCACTTGGGTATGTGTAATTGTGTGTGTGTGTATGTATGTAAGTGTGTGTGAGTGGATGTATCCGTTTAAACTGTTGATGTTATAGAGTGTAGTCCCTGCCTTGCTGTCCACTTTTTTATTTTACTGCATTGTAGTTGAATTACTTATTTTATTTGACATAGTTGCAGTGTTACAGTCACATCAGTTCATAGGTGTGTATGTGTGTGTACAAGTGTGTGTCCACGCGTGTGTGAGTTGGTGTGTTGATTTTACACTCTAGACGTTTTAGTTTCCCCCCTTTATTGCTGTGCAATTTTTTCTGCATTTGTAGACTGCACACACAACACTTTTCTGTATTCTCAATGTATTTTTTTCCCCATTACTTATGTTCGGTAATTTTTTACCAAAGACCATGAGTGTGACCACTTTGTTTTATATAGTTTCCGTTGGTTTCCATGAAACTCTGTTTCTTAAGATAAAACATTTTACATAATAAAATGAAGAGTTTTTCCACAGCCATATGTTTGCACATGACTAAATGAGCAACTTATGATATGCACTGGTGAGGGCGGGATTCACTTCTGTGTGCAGTATGAAGCATTAAACCTGAAAGATTTAAAAGATTCACACATTATCAAACCAGCTGAGCACAACAGACAGACTGTAATCTCACAGGCGTCTTTCTAGATCTCCTGATAGCACTGGCCGCTTCATTCCCGAGCGTCGTGTAGAAATGGAGGGGACTGTAGAAGGCTGTCTGGGTGTAATATACGATCTGCTGGTGGTAATATGTGTCGGGGTGCTGCTTCTGCGGGGTGCTGAGGGCCGCTCGGTGAGGTGGTTGGGGTTGCTCGGGGTGTCTGGGGTGATGTTGAGCTGCTTGGTCCATTCCATCGCCCTTAAACTGGGGATTGTGAGTGTGCTGTGCAGTGTCATCCACTATGTAGGGAGAGAAGAGGTCATGTTGCCAACTCAAAACAAGGCAGTACTCATCACAGGTAAGACACTATCCTGTACGCTCCTGTCAGACTGTGTATAACTGCCTGAATTCTGTATTTGTGCATGTGTAAATATTATGAATCTCAGCATATATGAATGGTCTTTCACTGATTGTGTTATTGTTTGAATTATTTAGATTGATTTTCATCAAACCTTTCAAGAATGATTAAATGAGAATTTATAACTTGTATTAAGAAATTTGTATTTATATATATATACAATTTCTGTATTTCTTAATACAAGTTGTAAATTCTTATTTAATCATTCTTGAAAGGTTTGATGAAACTCAAACTAAATAATTCAAACAATAACAAAATCAGTGAAAGACCATTCATATATGCTGAGATTCATTATAAATATATATATATATTGCATCATGACATTGTTTTATGATATTTAATCTTATTTCCTCAGGTCCTATTCCTGTAATAAATAATACAAGAATAAATAATTACATAAATCAGTCTCATTTAATGACATCAATGGCATCAGCAATGACATTATCTATCTATACACATTTGAATAATAAAAAAAAATAAATTTAGGTATATATTACATCTGAAAAAATCGAATGCCTCGAGTAAGAATAAAAGCGATTAATACAATTAAGTATATTATGGTACTGAGAATATGATCTTTGCTTTACAGTAATGAGAATTGGGCGTAAATGTTCTTAATTGTCATGAAAATAATGTCACTGTACACAAAATATTAATGGTCTAACATTTTCTTTATGCAATGAAATGTAAACATTTCACCCAGTAGATCAATATTTCTGTGCCACCCTTGTGTACTTTGCACTGTGAACTTATCTGAGTAAGTTTAACAGCACTTCTTCCTGTAAGATCGTAAATCACGGCTGCATTCTTGTGATGACACTTAACACAGACTGGTTTCTGGTTTCAAACATGAACTGCTGTATTATAAGATGCTTTCAATGACTCCACACTGCAACACCTGACCAAAATGATCCATAATGCACTGGAAGCTTGGAAATGTAGCGGTGTGATTGTGTTTGTCTCAGGTTGTGATTCGGGTTTTGGTCATGATCTGGCCAGGTTTTTGGACAGCGCTGGGATGAGGGTGTTTGCAGGGGTTCTGGATGAACGCAGTCCTGGAGCTCTGAAGCTGAAGAAAGATGCATCTCAAAACATCACTGTCCTACAGATAGACATCACCGACAGCAGCCAGATCACACAGGCACATCAGTACATCCAGAGGCAAACTGGCAAAACAGGTAACAATAGAACCACTAAATGAATAAATACCACCACAAACACTCAAAACCATGAACACCACCTTAACAACAGCATAACAACTACCTAGAACACACTAGCAACCACTAAGCAATGTTTTAGCAACCAAACAGTTGTAGTTAGTAACCTCTTAGCAAAAAACAAGACCACTTCCCATAACACCCACTTAGCAATATCCTAGCAACTATCCAGAACATTCAACCAACAGCATAGCATCTATATGGAAAGCACTGGCAACCAACCAGAACACCTTAAAGTAACCACTTAGCAACATCTGGGCGATTGTCAAGAACACTCTAGCAACCACAAAGCAACTTTCCAGAACAGCCACTTAGCAATATGTTAGCAACTATCCAGAACACTCAACATCAGAGCATCTGTTTAGAAGACGCTAGTTAACACCAGAGACAATTTATAAGAGACATGCCACTTCCTCAATCCTCAATACAACTATATAAGGAAAAGCCATAGACAGTAAAAGAAATGGACACAGCGACCCCATTGGAACTCAATTGAGACAAGTGAAGCCCATTTTTAGCGTTTTTTAGCACTTCCGTTTCTGACGAGCAGACTCAAACGAAGCTTGATGACGTCAGCAACCTGTCTGACAGATGTAAATCTTCTAGTAGCTGTGCGTGCAAACTGCCATCGTTAATCTTGCAGAGACGGCGAGCTTGAGCGGGGAGTTCTTTGTTGTGAGTGAGCAGGAGTAAGTATTCTGATTAATTATTTGGTATAGTATTTTAAAATGTAACGCCAGTACGCCATATTAAGTTAATTACCTGCGAGCTTCTCCTCCTGTCTGTACGGTAATGCGACAGAGAGCCGAGTGGTTATGACGCAATCGTTAGCCTATTTTTTACAAAAACTGTTTCTACGGGGCCATAATGTAACATAGAAGGTAATGGAGCCCTTTATACATTGTCGTGTATCTTCAGAAATAAATAATGAACAAACGGAGTCTTTAAACGCCTCAGATGTAAAGTTATTCGCTGTCAAAGTGACGCCAAAATGAATGGGAGTCAATGGGAATGCTAACGCAAGTGAAGTTCTGCTACAAGATAGCAGCACGCAGCCGACTTCAACTTCCGGTCGACTTCCTTGCCGCCTGGGAAAACCTGTAACCGTAAAGATGGCGGTTGTATGCACATGCCCCTCGCACTGGAAAGCCAATCATCTGCTTTTAACAGTCAAGCCAGGAAACATTTAAGCCTATCGTCTGGTTCCACTGACACATGCGCACAGTTGAGGTTTTGCGACAGCAGAGACGATTTGGCGACAGCGAGTTGTGGTGTGTGCAAGATCAGATGGAATCCACATAGAAGAGTAAATAAAAAATTATAATTCAAAATGTTGTACTGTAGACTAATAAAACAAATGACATTGAGCATTTGTTTAAGTGTTTGGCACAACACCGGCATCTGGATAGAGACGTAAATTAAGATGGTGTCGTGAACCCATGCGCATGCGTAGTAAAAGTATAACCTTTAGGGAAAAAAGCGTTTTAAACCTTATTTTGCGGCAAAGTCATCAAATTTTTTCAGCGATTTTTATTATACTTTACTGCCGTTTATATACATGCAGTTTTAATGTCCCGGTGACCAGTTAAAGTGCAGTACTGACTCTCTGCCCATTTATTTAGATAGGAGCTGGTCTTGTTAATCTGAAATAGCTGCCCGGAGGCATTGCCAAGTGGCATGACTTGCCTAAAAGGACTCTGTTAACACCCATAACACCCTAGTAACCACTTAGCAACTTTTCTGAACACTCAAGTTTTCTACATACCTAGTGAACACTCTAGTAACCACTTTAAAACAACCTAATAAAAAACACTTTGGTGACAGTATAGAAACCACATAAAACACCCTAACAATCATTCTAGCAATCGCACAGAAAAAGGTTCAATCAGTCCGCATTATTAAAGAGAAAAAACTTGCTCACTTCAATACACTATATTCTGCATGAGATTGCATACACCAGACAATTCAAATGTTAGGAAAACAGTTTCAGGTAGGCCATGTTCATTCATTTCTATCGTCCGTTTGAACTCTGCACTTTTTTCATCGGGAAATGGTTTGTAAAAAGCATTTCACATGTACAGGGTGAGCAGGGCACAAACGCAGTGTTAATTGTAATACTACAAGATTTAAACATTTACACATAACAAAATGTACAAAATGTTGCAATATTTCCTTGACAAATCATCTCTGTTTAGAGAAAAATTTGACAATGTTCAGAAATCTTTTGAAGATATTGCTGAACTTTTTTTTTTTTTTTTTTTTTTTTTTTTTCTTTTTTTTTTTTTTTTTTAACCATTGCACAAATAAATTTCTGCCTGAATTTAATGTCATCCAGTTTTTTTGTTGTTGTTTTTTTAAACAAGACATCTGTTTATTGTTATTTTCTAAAGTATTATTTTAATCTCCAAACTGTTTTAGATAGTTCTGCTTTGTTTCTTATGCTTTTCTAAGAAAAAGTGTTTGTGCTCCGTTCTCGCTGACACACACGGAAGGATCATGAATGCATTTCCTGCAACAAAACACAGCAGCACAGATTACAGTTCACTGGAGTGAGCCTGTTAAAGACTTAAATACTAGTAGTGAATTTTTTCACTTGTACTCTAAAAAAATGGTTATCTTTCTTAAATACTTAATTTCTGTCAGCAAACTTTTAAATAAGATTAGGCTTGTCAACCGATTTTTTTTTTTTTTTTTTTCAAATATTTTGGTGGGTCGTGAAATAGATTACACTTGTCTAGGTGGGTCGTGGAATGGGAAAGTTTGGGAACCCCTGACCTAGAGCACATGGTAACCATTTGACAATGACCCATTAACACCTCCACAGCAACCACGCTGAACACTTAAGCCCCTTTCACACTGCACGTCTGACCCGCCATATTGCCGGAACATTGCCGGTCGCCTTCTGTGTGAAAGCAACCACGTCCTGGGATTGATTCCGGCAGTTAACCCAGGTCGGGGACCTAGTAACATTGCCGGGTTCAACCCGGGACGAGTGCTTTGTGAAGAAAAGCCAGATCTAATGCCGTGTCGAAGTGATGATGCACGTTATCGCGTGACTCTTTTACCGGCTGTTTTGAAGGAAGATCAATGTTCGCTACAAAAAATATGTGCAAACTGTAATGAAGCAGAGATCAGTTAGTTCCTCACTTTCCGCGCTGACGCAGAGATCGTTTGCTTGCTTCAGTGAAAGTATTATTCAGTGAAAGTCTAGTGAAAGTATAACGTGCCTAGCGTTTTCAACTCGTACATTACACGTCAAGGCCTGATGTCACGTGTCGTTACGGGATCTTCAAGAGTTGTGTGTGAAAGCACGCACATATCCCGGGTTATCACTAGCAGTGTGAAAGTGCAAAATCTAGTGACCCGGGAACAATTGCCGTAACACTTTACCCGTGTATTTGCCGGAATGGCAGTGTGAAAGGGGCTTTAGAAACCTCATAACAATCAAAACTGTAATCCTAAAAACCCTAGCGACTACATGAGCATCCCAGTGATTGCAAAGCAACACCCCACTTAAGCGACTTTTTAGAAAAACATTGTAGCAAATATCCAGAACAACCTAGCAACTGCACAGTAGATCCGAATGCCAAAGAAACTGCAAAGCAACCATCCAAAATATCCCAGCAATGCCCCTTCACACATAACAACCCAGGAACAACAACACCGCAGCAACCACATGCAGTAGCAATGCCCCAGCAACCTCTCACATACTAACGCTCAATAAATGTTACTGTTTAAAGTTTAGTAGCATGTATACAGACCAGTGCATGTATGTTGTTTTTTGTGACTCATTTCTTGTGGACAGGACTTTGGCCACTTGTGAACAATGCTGGAGTGCTGGGATACGTCTGCGATGGAGAAATTCTGCCAATCAAAATGTATAAAAAAGTCCTAGATGTGAATTTTATTGGTAGTGTGGAGATGACTCAAGTCTTTCTGCCTCTGATAAGACAATCAAAAGGACAACTCATCAGTATAGCCAGTATGGCAGGTAAACTTTTTTGTTAACATGCATTTTTGTAGACCTCAGGTACTTAATAGTCTCTTACAAAACATATATCCTAATCCCATTAAGGAGTATATAAATCCCAGTAAGCACTAACATCTTTAAAATGAATCATTGGTTTCCTTCAGGAGAAGTTCCACTTTCTGGATTCGCAGGATATGGGGCGTCTAAAGCAGCGCTGATCTCCTTCAGTGGAGCGATGAGACAGGAACTCTCACGCTGGGGAGTCAAAGTCATCATCATTCAACCGGGAGCTTTCAAAACAAGTGAGAATAAAGGCCCTTTCACACCAAGAACAATTACGACACACACAGTTGGTTATTATAAGCGTGCTGCAGATATTTAATGCTCAAACTCTGAAAACCGAGTGGAATACGATTGGCTGTCAAGTTTTTTTTTTATCATTCTCAAGCTTGAAAAAAAATTGTTCAGAATGTTATTCCAACAATATCGTTCCCATGTTGCTATTGTTATAGCTATTGTATAAACTTCCCTTTATTTATGACAATTAAAGGTGCATTAGGTAGTTTTCTAGCTAGCATTAACTTCAATGTTTCATTCGTGTTCAAATACCACAGTGGTATTAGAATTTTCAATTGCTTCCGAAACTTCATGTCATTGAAACTAAGGATGGTGATTTAAAAAAATATATATAATATTCAATGATAGATATTAATCGATTATTATATGAAAATCGCACCCCTCCCCCACATGCACGCCACGGCATCAGCACCGAAAACATGGGATTTTTTTTGTCAATAATCGCACAGCCTATTCGATATTCTATAATTAAATCAACTAATCGAATATTAGAAAATGGTGACCCATCCCTACTTGTAACATGAAGATAGCGGGTTTGAGTCTCAGGTCCGGCAGGAATTGTCTGTAGGGAGTGGATGACCACTCTTCCACCCTCAATATCACGAATGAGGTGAGACCCTTGAGACCCGAACCCCCAACTCCACCTCGGGCGCCGCAGCAATATGGCCCACTGCTGGGTGTGTGTTCGCTACTGTGTGTGTGTGTGTGTGTGCGCACTTGGATGGATTAAATACAGAGCACAGATTGCAAGTATGGGACACCATAATTGGCTTCACGTCACGTCACATCACTTTCACATTCACATTTTTTATTAGCAACCTATGAGCATTAAGATTCTTCCCAACACTTACCGAAATATTGATTCAAACATGGCAGCAAAATACATTGACGGGGGTGACCTGACCCATACATGAATAAAACACTTATTTTTTGAGTACAGTCATAATCTCAAGTAAACGTTTATTTTTAATATGACAAAAAACAACTTATTTCCTAAACTTCAATTGGAACTACTACATGCACCCTTAAAGGAATAGTCCACCCGTCAATGTATACTCCGTCAGCACTTATTCATGTTTAGTGCTATTATTTCCTGTGAAACACAAGAGAATAAAGGATATCAAATATATATACAGGTTTTCTATTAACTTTTCTTTTGTCAACAAAATCCATATTCCAGATATTTTGGGCAACAGAGAGCAGTGGATTAGTGCTCAGGAGGACATCCTCAGCGGTTTGGCTCAGGAAGTGATGGCGTCTTATGGAGAAGAATACATCCGCTCAATGCAGCAGCGGCTGGTCAACATGTCTTCAGTATCAAGCTCAGACACACGGCCGTTTCTTGAGGCTTTAAAGCATGCCATACTGTCCCCGAGACCAAAGCCCTTCTACTACCCCGGGGCCTCTGCGTGGGCTCTTCCCTTTCTCTACAGACACGGCCCCACTTCACTGTCTGACCGAGTCCTCTCACAAGTCTTTCTGAGCAGTGATGAGCAGCCAGCAGAACTCTTGCACGCTTGAGTTGTGATTGTTTACTAATACTAATAGACTTGCACACTTAACATTTACAGGCCTCATTTGACTTTCTGTGAACAATTTAGGTGAGCAAATATTGAAATCTTATCCATTTTTAATAAAGCACTGGTCATCACATCCAGGTCAGGTTTTATTTTTTTAGGTTGGTACATTTAATTGTGAGAGAGAGAGAGAGAAAAAAAAAAATTATACATAGTCTTGTTCAAACAAATCCATAAAATCACTTGTACCTTTTACATGAAAAGTTGGTCTTTTAACAACGTCATTAAACATAAAAATAAAATAAAAATCTAAAATAAAAATAAAGTCCACTGCATAAAAAACTAATTATATATATGGTAGACCTGTGAATAAAACGTCTCAGTCCTGAGGTTTCAGAAAAGCCCTTTTGGGTTGATCTTCAACAACATTGCAGTTGACGTCCTCTTCACTCTTAGTAACCGTGGAGCGATTTCGTTTCTTGGCAAACTTCTTTCTCATACTCTCGACCATACTTTCATATCTGAAGGAGAAAGCAAATAGCAATCAATGTCCTTCCCTCCTGTACAATGACATCACACTGAGATCATTTCCTGTCTCACCTTTTGGCCATCTCTTCATCTGTGATGTCTGTTTCCATTCTGCTCACATTGCCGTCCTCATCGTCCTCCTCTTCCTCTTGGTGTGTGTTCATTAGTAACATTAATTTCTACAAGAGATTGAGTTTGCTGATCAATGAAATGTTCAGTGCACAATCATGACATTAATTTGATGAGACCGTTCTGAAAGAAACATTCATATAAAAATAAACAAAACTCCATTGATGAGCAAGTACATAAATAAAATTAGTGCTTCCTTAACCTCAATTCATTTTCAAATCATGCTCAAATAACATACATAACACAATACATAATGCTTTTATAATTATTATTAATTTGGGGGGGAAAAATGGAAGCAAACTTGTGGTCTCACATTTCATAAAGTTTTACAAAAGTACCTCAACTTCAGGATTGAATCCTCTGAAGGACATTCTGCCAAAAACCAAATCCTCACAGGGAGCGTAGCTTCTCTCCTCGATGATATGGTTTCTGGTCAAACGAAAAGGGTCACACTTTAGAATAATGGTCCATCAGTTAATGTTAGTTACTTCATTAATTAACATGAACAAACAACGAACAATGCATTACTGTATTTATTCATCTTTGTTAATGTTAGTTAATGAAAATACAGTTATTCATTGTTAGTTCATGCTAATTCACAGTGCATTAACTAATGTCAACGAGCAAAACGTCTGATCTGAATAATGCATTAGTACATGCTGAAATTAACATCAACTAAGATTAATAAATGCTGTAGGAGGATTGTTCTTGCTTAGTTCATGTTAACTAAAGTGGTTAACTAACATTAACTAATGGACCATTATTGTAAAGCCATGAAAAATTCTTAGTAATGTTTTTGTTGTTGTTGTTGTTGTTCTTTATAAATAATGCATGACTAATTGACAAAATGGAATTAACACATCAGATATGTAGAATTATAAGGTATTCCGTCACTTAAGTCACATGTGAAATGTGTCACTGGTTAGTTGATATGAAATCAGTTCTCCTCAGAGCAATCATGTTTACCAATATTAATATATTCCACTAACATCCACTATGAGATACTAATTCACAAATATGAGATTGTCAAAATTAAGGCAAGTCATTATGACAAAAAGTAGTAATTTTCAATTATTTTGCCATTTTAGTCAACCTTGATTTTTTTTAAACATTGTAATCATTAAAACTTTGTTTATATTGCATGACTTTATAATTCATAAACAACTATTTCAAAATTTCAATATTTATTTACATGTCAATTTCGAATTCTGTCATATTTTTTTTATTGTAGTTTTCGACTTTATATCTCATAAACAGGAGATAACTGTCTTAATTCCAACAATTTTTTATCATAATTGACAAGGTTTTTTTTTTTTTTTTTTTTTGTGGCGGAAACGGGCTTCCATAGATGTGTTACGTCACACAGTGCCATTAAGACATTGTGTGTCCAAAAACAGTTTTCTGAGGACAGGCTAACAGTGAGATGTCGGTGAGGTCTCACTCTTTGGCCTTGAGCTCAGGAAGGTCCAGGAACCAGTGCTCATCACTGATGATCCTCTTCTCCTCTTCATCCAGCTGCTTCTTCAGCTCTGCGTCCAAGCCTCGCTGCATGAACTACAGACACAGAGACACACTGCATCAGCCACAGCGGAGCATGACGCTCGAAACAACACAACAGACAACTTTAACATCTTTTTATCACAATTCTAGTTAAAAGTGCACCACTAAATGGTTTCCACAAGTATCAGAGCTGACTCTTCTTACCTTCATCCGCAGGACGTTTTTGGACAGTTTCGCTGCACCGTCCTTCGCCATTGTAGACATGAGCTAAACTACGCGTTTTAACGTGAATGAATTGATTTAAAGAGCTCTTCTTTCAGTTATGTGGCCCACATGGACAGCATGACTGCACGTAGCACAAGAAGCTAATATAAACACTTGTGCGCATGAAGTCTGCGCACGCGCTGTGGCAACACGTGCAAGGCTCGATTAGTCGCGCAACAAAAATCGATCAGTTTCATTTTTAAGTAATAGCAGTTTAATAATTTATAGTGTATTACTTTTGAATAAAGTATTATTTACTACTTTATATATATATATATATATATATATATATATATATATATATAGATATATATAGATATATATAGATATATATATATTTCTTACACTTATTGATTACTCACGTCTGATGAGTTACATTAACCCTCTATGGTTCAGTGACGCGATAGGTGGCAATGCACGACTTTATTTCTCGAAGTGCAGTGCTGCACCATATTCCTGTATTTCACGACTGTAACGACGCATTTCTACAGTTTTTGTAAAATAGACGTTGTGTACAAATCGCCTCATTTACGCTGTTAAATGCTGACATATTGCATGTTGAAAGCAATGGAATTATAATGTATTTTCTTACTGGGGGATTTTCATAAAAAGTGATATGAGTTAAATTACTTTAGTTATATTTGTTTGTACAATAATTATTCTAACATAATTATTGCTTTCATTCAAATATCAATATACTGGTATAATAATCGATGTAGGCCTAGTTTTTCTTTCTTTCTCTTGTTACACTTCTACCACAGTGGTGTTTGTTTGTTTGTTTATTTAACAAATAGTACTATGGTGCCATCATGTTTTTGGTCATGTACCACAGTAATACCATAGTACCTTAAGTACAGTGTGGGGTGAAATGCATTGCTATTTTTTTTTTATTTAATTAATTTTCCCTTGAAACAAGTAAAGGAAGGGATATTACTCTTAATTTATCTGTGGTTTAATTAAAGCTACTTCTGATGTAATTGTATAAATACTGTATAAACTATAAAACAATTCTATATAAAACAAAAGTGGATTTAACATAAAAAAAATAGCATCTAAGGTAAACATTTATTTTTTTTTTATGTAAATTTCTCCCTTTGGTCAGATAAAGATTATACAATTTACATAAAAAAACTATTGTAATGCAATATTTTTTAGAGAAAGTAGTAAGTACAGAAATCTAATTACACTGTATTTTTAGTAGCTAAAAGTTATTTATTTACCCAAAAAGCAATTTAGATGCCTTGGTATTTATATTGAATATATCCAAGGACTATAAATATTATGTTTCGTAAGATGATTTTTTGATTTGGACAGACACGCATGCAGAAATATTATATTTGAAGTATTTCGTACAAGTAATTAAGTTGTAATTTTTATTTAATCACAAAAAAAGAAAGAAAAAAAAAAGAAAAGCAAATTTATGTTTTTGTGTTGAGTTTTGTTTAAACTCCTCTCCCAGTTCTTTGACTATTACTGTATGTGTATGGTACTGTGCCCAAGCATAGTATGTCATGATTTAATGAAATACTGTTTTGGAGATTTTAAACAAAGAAATCTGTTCAAAATAAAGAATATATTGACACAAAAATATATTCAATATTGATATTGATAGACAAATCATTATTTGGGGGCTCGTCCGGGATTTTGACACCAGGACTTCTCATTCCCAAAGCGAGAATCAGTTCACTCAGTTTTTGCTTGTAGGATGCTGTGTTGAAAAAGTGTAAATATATAAATTACAGAAACAAAAAAAATATATTTTTTATTTTTTTAGTTTAAGTTATTTGTATAATATATTTTATTTTAATTCAGCTTTGATCATATTTCAAAATTATATTTCACTTAACAAAAACTAATTTGAATATTTTTAGGTATCGTTAATAATAACAACACACTAGCTTAAAAGTGCGCATAATCAGTGAAAGCAATCCAGAATAACTTGCAAAATTGGCATTCAATTTCACAGTAGCACAATTATCCAAAATGATTGGGAAAGATTTGTGGCATAAACAAAATATGAGATCAAAAGAAATATGGCTCATAAAAATATAAATACAGAACAAGTCAGAACACGTGCCCAAGCCAAAAGAAACTATCCTCATGTTTACGGTGTCTGGGTACTGATATGTGGATGTTCTGGGTGATTGGGTGGTTTCTTTAGGGTCCATGTCAAAAGATCCCAAACCAACTCTGTGGGAAATTCATTGGGGATTTTCATTTGTTTGCATTTTCTTTCAGGTGAGATTCATTAATCCGATAACATAGAACAACTAAAGTTAGATTTTTTGGGTTTGTTAACAACTAAATAGCTGTTGTTTCTGATTATACAAACTCTTGCACCACCAGTTCTTTAAGGGTCATCTCTGACACCTGCCCATTGGGCGAGTCTTGCATTCTGGTCAGCTCGTCCTGTAACTGGGCCACAGGCAGCCCAAGACTGTAGCCCAAATCAACAAGAGCCTCCAGCAGGGGCCCTTGATACTGCTGGAGCTCGTAGCGTCTCACCGTGGGCAGAGCTCTTCTGCCAGTTTGAAAAGCTGCGTCAAAGTCTTCTAGATCCCTCTGACACACCAGTATGGCACACAGCGTTGGCACCACCAAAGTAGGGTTGTGAGAAGAGAGTTTTTCCTGAAGAACCAACACTTTCTGGAGGCCCTCAAGCGCCCGGGAAAAGCGGCCCCCACGCAGGAGGTCATATGCAGGTTTTAATTCCTTATGAGTGAAGAATGCTAGGAATGCTTGTGATTTTCGGACAAAACGGAGGGAGTACAGCTGAGTAAGATAGTCTCTGAGGGCCACACGCCGCTCTGCAATGTTCTCCTCTGAGAAGTTGCCCCTTATTTTCTTCCTGGGCATCACAATGTCCTCCATTTCCGCGCTGAAGTCCAGCAGGAGCTCCTGATGAAGGTGGAGGAAGTCTGAGTAGCGTCGCTCGATAGCTACACGCTCACAGTCGTAACTACCTGAGCGGATCACCACAACCTGGTACACCTGAAGGACAGAAAGGAGCTGTGAAGGCAGGACTAATGTGGAGGAGACAAGAGAAGCATTGCAGAATGTGTCAAGTCTGGTAAAGACGTGCACAGCCAACCATTCTTGATTTGCCAGAATGGACACCCTAAAGCAGGGGTGCCCAATCCTGTTCCTGGAGATCTGCCTCCTGCAAAGTTCAGCTCCAATCCTGATCAGTTAATCCAGCTAATTAAGAACTGCAGAAGCACCTGATAATTACAGACAGGTTTGTTGGATCAGGGTAGGAACTGAACTCTGCAGGTAGTTTGATCTTCAGGAATGGGATTGGGTACCCCTTTTCTACAGCAATGTTGTGATGCTCGAAATTGGACTTGATTCTGAGTCCAGGACCAGGATTTTCATGGTTTTTGGTCTTGTCTTGAAGCATTTGGATTCTGTCTTTAACTTGAACCGAGTCAAGACAGAGTCCAGTCTTGAGTAGCCTACTACAACACGGTGGGTATGTTTTGTGGTCTGTGCAGCTCTGGATGAGAGTTTCATGTGACACTGAAGCAGAGAAAAAAGTCTTGACTAAGACTCAACCTATAGGTCTTGGCCTCAACTCAGACTCGAAAGAAATGGGGTTGGTTGCTTAAAACACCCAGACTAGTCTTACAAGTTAGTCATCTATTTTTTTTTAAGTCAGTTATATAAAAGCATAGTATGGTCTGTTTTGAAACCAAAAACTAAGACTGATTACCCCCTGGCTAACTGCTGAAAGACTATTTCTTAATTTCAAAAAATGAAAATGGATGGGAATCATGCCTAAAACATACAATAAATTAAAATAAAACATACATTCCCATTTTTTGGTTAGCCAGAAAAGTTTTCAGTAATCAAATTACCATAGGAATGTTCATTTATATGTTTATAAAATAAAAAAATAACCAAATCCTAACTTAAAGCTGCGGTAGGAAACTTTTGACGCTCTAGCGGTTAATAAACAGAACTGCTTGCGTCTTGTGGAAGAACATCGTAGCCGGAACTACTTCTCTCTGTTTATGTCTATGAAGAATCACAAAGGTACTGGGTTACTCCGCCGCGGTACCCCCGAAGCAATCTAAAATAGTCCGAATATAAACACTTATTATAGATGTACCCTAGTGATTCAGGACAAGCCAAAAACATGGTTTGGAAAATGGATTCATGGTGTACTCGCTTTTTATATACATTTTTCTACATTTTGAACACAAACAAAGTTACGGACCGCAGCTCTGATTGGTTGATTTTTTACTGGGAGCAGTCTGTAACTGCAAATGGCAATAGGAGCACTGGGAGAAGCCAGAGGAGCTTGATTTTTTTCACAGATTATCTGTCTCATATTCTACTGTCAGGACATAATGACAGGTTTAATAAATATGTAAAAAAATTTTTTTTTTTTTACAAAAGTTCCCTACTGCACCTTTAAGATGAACGCTCTGTGTTTTCTGGGTGGCCATTATAGTATAAATAACTTGTTTGTATAAAGTTTTTACAAACAATTAAACTTAAATATAAAATTCTTTAATTGTAAATTAAAAATGGAAACGGCTGAAAAATAATATGAGGGCTTGGTGACGTCATACAAAAATGAACGTCATTTCATAGGGAGAGCAAGGTATTATATTTTGGCGAAAGATCATGGAATAATGGGAAAAACAATAAGATAGGTCAAAATAGAAAGTAGTTTGACTTAGAGTTTGACTTAATGTTTATATATGCACTATAAGCGTTGACATACCACATATTTGGTGAATGTTTGGTCGATGATTCGCGCGGTGGGGATGTCGAACAGCAGTTTAACGCTTCTGAACTCCCTCTTAACGGCTCTCCAGTGCTGCTGCAGTTCTGCTGTGGTCAGACAGGAGGCGCTAAAACCCCCTTCAGCCTCTTCAGATGGGAGAATACGTGCATCAGATTCCGCTCTCATGAGGTCAGGTACAACTTAACGACAGACTTTAACTGACCATTACTAGATGAAATCTCCTGCTGTAGAGATGATTGTTCAGGAGCTGAAGAAACCTCTTCTTTAGCATCTACTGCCTTGGGGTCATGTGCTTCTAGATCTTCTTCCATAACAATGCACTCTAATTTAGCTTTCTGTAAATTAGTTTTACCACTATTCACCTAGATTAAACATTTCAGATAATATTTATTAATTTATGGCTCCTTCAATCACAGTCAACCCTTGTCATGATTGTACCATACATAACTAAACATGTGTATATCTCTGTAGATAGAGGGTGTGGCTCAACTTACCCCACTGACTCATCTTAGCATCTTGACCAGCTTTTAAAAAAGAAAAGAAAACAATGGTGATTATGGATCTGAGTGTTTCCTGTAGAAATGTTACTTCTCTTTCAGCACTAGCGGACAAGACAGAGGACAGGAAAGTAACAGATTTTTACAAAAGTTCTTTCTAATGAATTTTTTTTAAATAAAAATGTTAGCAGATCCCAAAATTGCACTGGTATCCCTTTCAGTGAAAGGTAAAAGGGCACACTCGCCCAGGGAGTACAACTATAATTAAACCTCTAAAGGAAATGACTCACAAATGTGGTAAGAAGAATTTGACGTTTTGCAGATAACAAAAGATATTAAACGCATGCAAATCTGACCTCGCTCAAGTCGCGTGGTATTAAATATTACCTACAAACACGACACACTCAAAATATAAAGAAAATACTGACCCACCTGTGCATATAAACTAAACATGACGCTATACAAACTTTATCTTTGCTGGATTCTTAGACGCAAACACGTTCATATTTCTGTTTTTGATGTAGGCTGAGCTGAAGTTTGTTCACGAGGAAGTGAAACTTGAAAGAGGGAGTGTCATTTTTCCTCACATGGCACATTCTACCCATTATCATTAGTTTACACGCAGCTAGTCTGCACTAGTGAAACAGTGACAGCCAGTGCATCTTCTGCTCCAGAACAAGCTGAAGTCTTCATGCCTGGATTCACTGAGCTGGAAACATTACAGAGACGCTGGTCCATCAGAGCATCTAATGTGTTAATAAAGAGCCCAATGTGTGTCAATGAAATATTCCTCACACCGCTACACCTCCAGCACATAAACAGCTGCTGAGTGTGTGTTTGATGCTAGTGATTGTGTTATGTGTTTGTCCAATAGAGTGTGCTCTACAGTTAAACTCCAGCCAGACTCTTCTGACAGTGATCTTTATTTTAATCATAGAATACATATCAATTAGCAACCGAAAGATAACATTATGGAGGTGCAATTTGTTTGTTAATTGATTAATTTTTCATTTTTAATTATTTGTTAATTTAAATAAATCAGAAATAAAATACAATGCATGATGAATAAGAGAATGAAAACTCTCTGAAAACTAATAAGTTGACACTAAAATGAATAAAAATGAAATAAATAGAAATTAAAACGTTATATAACGTTTGTGTATCTGTATTAATTTGGGGTCAAAGGCTATTTTATAGAGAGTTTGACTACACAAGTTAAACTTACACTTAGGCCTGGTTTAACAGACAGGACCTATAGATCAATCCTGTATTAGACCATAGTTCAATTAGGACATTTAATTCGCTTTTATAAACGTGACTTAGATAAAGACACTACTGATGTGCATCTTAAGATAAAACAATGACACTGACATATTTTAATAAATCAGAGGAAGTTTATTTCAGTCAGAGCAGCTTAGACATGCATTTTAGTCTAGGACTACAGGCTTAAGTAGTTGCCTAAACCTAGCCTCTATGTTAAGATCGTGTCTTAAGAACTAGTTTTACCCACTAGCTGCTAACCAAGGGGTAATGGGTCCTGTATTTTGGATTTAACTTAGAATAATTTCAATTTTAATGTAAGGAAATTTTCTAAATATTGACCAGTCTTAAAGAAAAAATTACATGACTAACTTTTAAGACTAGTCTAAACCTTTTATGCAACCAGCACCAGGGTTTAATTTAAAGCACAATTAAGTTAATTCTATCAATCTAATGAAGACGTTATGGTTTGGGTAATGTGTATTTCCATTTTGTGCGTTGACAGGAAACTTGAACTTCTTCAGTAGCAGCAGACATTTTATATCTGCATACAAATCAGACTGGTTTAACATGCATGTGTTCAACAGTATTTTCATCAAATAAGAATTAGCTGAACATATAAAATTCCACAGAAATCACCAAATATGGAAAAATGTTAATAGAGTCTTGCCACTCCAATTTCACAATGGCTGTTTTATGAGTATATATATATATATAAAATATATATATATATATATATATATATATATATATATATATATATATATATATATAGTTATGAAAAGAGTCAGAGGTGTTCGGATCCAAATGCAGCATTTATTTAGAGAATGGTCAGACAGGCAGAAATGGGGAATGGCGTCAGGTGTGTCAGGGATAACCAGAATCGAAACCAGAAACAAGCGGAGATCGGGGCCGGCAGCAGAGAAATCAGAGTCAAACACAGGAATAACAAAAACAGGGGAAAAACACTCAGAAATGTCAGACAGGCTAAACAAGACTTCACAAAGTGTCTGTGTGTGAGTGCTGCTTATATGTGTGTGTAAATGAGGTGCAGGTGTGGCAAGGAGATTAGCTGATGAAGTGACTCATGGGAGATGTAGTTCGGGTGTGGTGCAACAGATGAGAGGTGCTAGTTTCCAAGTGATGAAATGGTGACATCTGGTGGTTGATGGGTGGAATGGTCCTGAGTGGAGTGCCCTCTACTGAAGTTCATGGGAACTCCAGCTAATGATCGTGATATATATATATATATATATATATATATATATATATATATATATATATATTTATATTTTAGGGGTGTAACGGTTCACAAAATTCACGGTTCGGTTCGATACGATTCACTGGTGTCACGGTTCGGTACGGTACAGTTCGGTACGTTTTAGATACAGCAAAAAGAAAAAATTGGCAGATAAATTTCCTTGATTTTTAAAAAATGTTTTATTTATTAAAACTAACAAAGTATGTTTTTTTTTTACATTGAACAATGATGGAGCTATTCTTTACCCATCTTCTATGGTGTTTTCTTAGCAGCATACTGTATAAAACAAAAACAGCGTGTACTGAGTGAGCGAGCGCCTGACTGTAGCCTAACATAAACATATCAGGTGGTGTTTATTTTCTATTTCGGGGGTGTTGCCTGTTACGTCGTTTGGGTTATTGGGCTACCTTGTTGAACGCATATAATTATATTTCACTTTTTTTTTTTTTTTTTTTTTTTAATATAATTAATTAGTCCAACGAACCGTTCGGTACATAATGCGTACCGCGTACCAAACCGAAAGCCTCGTACCGAACGGTTCAATACGAATACGCGTATCTTTACACCCCTAATATTTGTACAATGTAATTCATATAAAAAGGAAGAAAATATGTGAAAACATAAAGTGAACATGATGCCGTTTCTATTCCAACAACAGGACAAATGGATTTGGAGCTTCTGCTTTGACACGTTCAGTGTGCATTGAGACGACAACGGGTGTGAACGGGCCTTAAATGTGCACACACAGCTTTCTTTAGAAGTGAAACTACATCACCAAAGTGTCTCCAAAAAATTTCAAGTAATTTCTAAAACACCCTCTAATGGCATATAAGCACAGGTGACACAATTTAATATTTGCTCTAACCACATTCAGATATTTTAAAGAGTCCAAATATGCCATTTGGGAGTCACTGCATTTTGGGTTTCTTGATGGATGTTTCTGAATGTTCTCTTAGCTGTCAGATCAGTGTGGTTTCTCCATACAGGGCAGATTGTGCGGCTGAATGAGCGTCTGAAAGGCTCATCACTGTAAGGGACAAGGACAGCTCTGTGATCTCGGGCCCGTCTCATTCATACAGACATAAACACATAAACCCCACACTGCTCAGAGAACAATGACATCAAGCCAGTTATTTTAATACAACCCATTGTGTCTGACGTGCCAGGCCGAGCCCTGGCATCTATTTATTAGTTTTGATACATACATATTCTATTGTTCGCAGCATAAGTCCTGTTTTGTTCGTCCGGGGTGGTCTGGGGTCAGTGTGGTCTGTGCAGACCAGCTGCGAGGTCTTGGACCGCCTCATTGTGGAGCTCAGAGCTTCACTGGAGATGGTTATAAAATGTGTCATCTGAAATGTACATTATTCATACTCAAGAATTGAAACATTTATTTATTTTATATTTATAGTTAATGATAATAACACTGGAGTTTACTAAAAATTGCATTAGACGTGTTGCATGTGTTCATGGGCAAACAAAAGCACTCAAAAGTCTCTTCAAGGTTAAATAAATGTGAGACAACAGCTAATTTATGATCTTCTGAGCTGATATACATGAGTATGCCAATGTGTCGTGGTGATAAGATTTCCTTCACAGCATTAATGCATTTTGACGCATTGTTGCATGTACATGTGCTGTCTGCTTCTGGCATGGAGATATATGTCCCTGAAAATAAATGGCTGTATGTGTACATCGCACCGAAAATATCATACCTGGGCCGTTTTGTGTCACATGGTTCATTGATTAATATTTGGCTTCAAAAAATGACAAGAGGATGATAAATAGCTTTATCTGCCCATCAAGACACTATAAAGAGCGCAAATGCTCTGTGCTGTCACTTTCCTTCCACAGCTTTATTAGTTGTTGGGGCTTTCTGGGATCAAACAGAGTGCATTGTGGGATGTTGGAACCAACAGCTGGGTTATTATAGAGAACAACCGGGATCAGAGCTTGATCTGTGTTGTGTGTATCTAAGCAGATAATACTTGAGTAACTGAGTGTGTGTGGTCGTATTGTGCGTGTGTGTGTGCATGTGTGTTTGCATATTTGTTTTAAGCATTTGATTATGTCTCATGACATTTTGTGACTATATTTTGTGTTTCGTATGTTTTGGCATATTTTAAAAATAAGCCTGTTTCCGGCACTGAATAAAAATATAAAAAGGTAACTGGGATATATACTCACAATTTCTGAATATACAGTCAGAATTACTGGATAAAAAGTCACAGTTGCATGCTACAATGTTGGAATTGCAAAACATAAACCCACAATTCTGACTTTTAAACTTGCAGTTGTGGGTTATAGAGTCTGAATTGTGGAATAAAAATGACCAATTCATAACTTTTCTCTCATAATTTTACCTTCTTTTCTCAGAGCTGTGAAATATAAACTTGCGACTGTGAGCTATAAAGTCCAATTCTAAGGGTAAGAAAGAGTGACTTTTCTTACAATTTGTATCTAAACAAAAAACAAAAAATTCTGACAAAAAATATCACAATTGTGAGTTTTTATCTCAGAATTGCAACTTTCTGAGATGGCAAAAAATTAACTGAGAGAAAAAAAGTCAGAATTATTAGATAAAAAGTCGCAGTTACTTTTTTTTTAATAAGTGGTGGAAATGGGGTTTCACAAAATTTGAATAAAGTTGTCTTATTGTTGCTTGACTGTAACCCTGTTCCCTCAAAAAGCGGGAATGAGATGCTGCGCTCAATAGCGCTAATGAGAACATTCTTTGTTCGGCCGGTTGTGAAGCATGTGTGTCAAACACTGCAAGAATTGGCTTAAATAACCTCGGCAGGTGACGTCACTGATAACGTGCACCTGCAGGTTCTAAATAGACGTGAAACGGAAACATCCTCAGGTTACCCCTTTGTCTAAAGAGATAACCGGACAGAGATGTTCCCTTTCAAAAGCTACTCTCGATGCTGTGCTCAATAGATAGCATGCGAGCCCAGAGTAGCATCGACATCCATATAGAATCTGACAAATGTGTGCGGAAAGGACAAACCTGCTGCATCACAAACTTGCTGCAAGGGCGCACATTTTGCTCAAGCCATTGAAGATGCAACCCAACTGGTTGAAAGGGCACTAATTCCTAGAGGCGAAGTTTGACCACGCGCCTCGTAGGCTAGGGCAATAGCAACCCTCACCCAATGTGAAACTGTTTGCCCGGTGGCAGCCGCACCCCTGACTACGGCCCCCACGGCATATGAAAAGCTGCAAGTTTGGCCCCTGGTCTGGTTTTTTTTTTTTTCGCACTAGGACATGGTAGCCTCTCAACTGCTGGAGGAAGTATTTCAGGGCCAGAAATACAGTCTTTATTTCGAGGCAATTGATGTGCCAATTCGAGAAGATGACCTCTCCAGATCCCTTGGGCTGGACAGCCAACTAAGGCTGCTCCCCAGCCCATGAGGGAAGCGTCTGTCATTAGCATCTTGCGATGACAACACGGATCTAGAGTGTCAGAAACCGGGGTCTGAACCACATAGATAGGGTACGAAACTCCTGGCGCGTAACCCTTATTTGCCACTGGGGACTGGCCCTTGGATGAAATCCCCTGGCTCTGAGCCACAACTGAAACAATCTCATGTGCAGGAGGCCCAAAGGTATCACCGTGGATGCAGCTGCCATGAGAGCTAAAACCTTCTGAAAGTGATGAACAGTGACTTTCTGGCCTAGCTTGATGTTCTTTAGGGTGTTTAGAATGGATTTAACGCATGCAGGAGACAGCTGTGCCTGCACTGTGATCGAATCCCATACCACACCCAAATATGTTGTCCTCTGAGCTGGAATGAGAATGCTTTTCTTGGCGTTGAGTCTCAACCCCAGAGATTCGAGATGAGCTAGGACAACATGCTGATGTCGAAGCGCAAGCTCTTGAGACTGGGTCAGATTCAGCCACTTGTTTATATAAATTTTAAATGTGGATGCCCTGGAGTCGTAGAGGAGCCAGAGCTGCATCCATGAATTTTGTGTAAGTGCGGGATAACAAAGCTAGGCCGAATGGAAGAACCTGATACTGGTTAGCTTCGCCCCCGAAAGCGAACCTCAGGAACCTCCTCAGTTGTGGCAATATTTCAAATATTTCATGCAACAGTTAGACGAATTGTTAATTTTGTTATGGTAGTATGTCATTTTAGCAGTGGAGACATTAGCAGAGAAGGAAGATAGGAGTGACTGATACACATTAAGGTCATTAGTATTTTTGGATTTGCGCCACACCCTTTCAGCAGTTCTAATGCCGCGTTTCCACCGAAATTACCCGGAACATTTGTACCAGGAACTTTTTTCCCAGGAACTTTTTCCCCCCAGACCTGTTGCTTTCTACGTTTCCACCGTGGTGTAAAGTACTGGGAAGATTAGGCAAATAGACTGGTGACGTAGCTTTGCACACGTTTCTCAATACAAGGTACGCTGATTTTGGATGTGCATCCTCAGTAGTTCAGACTTTGTGCATTCGACTCGGGAGTGTGATGTCCGCGATGACGCAAGTCCGGTAAATCTGCAAAGAGCAGAGAACATGATAACTTCAGTCAACTCGTCTTGACTTCTGCAATTTTCCTCTCTGTATATGTACAATAAAACAAAATAGTATATCAAATACTACTGCCTCCTTTCGTTTTCATTTAAACATAATAACAGCTGCAGAAATTAACTTAGTTCAGGGATATGTGTATATATACAGTCATTACAATGAAACGAAATATTATATAAATTTGCCTTTTTTATTTTAATTTTAACATATAGATAAATTGAATACAGACCAAAAATAGCCTGTTAGATTTACCCAAAACGAATTATATGTCATGTTTCACCACTAAAGAGACATCAGAGCCAGCGGCACACATCAGAAGGTCTAGCCGAGGTGAGGCTAGGCTCACCGTCTCTGAGATCAGCGAAATAAATTTTTAAATAGGCGCTGTCTTTATAAATAAACCACAGATTTGAGTTTTAAACAACTACATTCTCGCTTGAAATACTTTTAAAATTACATTTCACGACACAATAACAGTTATATTTTGAAAATGATCCGAAAAATGGTGGGTGAACCCAACCAATGCTGCGTGAACTCTACCAATCAGGATGTTTAGCGCCCAAGTCCCAACCCCGATATTTCCTGAACTTTGAAAAAGTACTACCTCGCCAGCAGGGACTTTCTGAGGGGCATTTGTTTCAACTTTATTTAGTTCCTGGTTCCTGCGGTGGAAACACACCGAGTACCAGGCAAAAGTCCCTAGTTCCTGGGTAAAGTTCCTGCGGTGGAAACGCGGCATAAGTTAAGAACGGTTTTCGCGTAGAACATCAGATAACCAAGAGGCAGAAGGGGTGTTATGGGCTGGCCTGGAAGACAAGGGGCAAACAGTGTCTAAACAAGTTGTAAGAGTGGAGCAGAAGTGATCAGTAGCATTGTTAGCATCAAAATATGCTAACAGTTTAGGAGAAGGAAGTGAAGATGAAATCATTGCAGATAGCTGGGAGGGTGTGGAAATAAAATAAACATTTTATTATTAATAATTTATTATTTTTTTACTTAACAAAACCTTAGTTATGTTTTGTTTTGTTGTTAAAGCAATAAATACATAATAATGTTGCAAATAATGGCAACACAGCTGTGTAATTTTTGTTTTTTATCTGTTTATCTCATGCTGCCACAGAGAATCATGGGAAATGTAATTTGGCAATCCCAGACATGTTACTGTTGCATGTGTATATAGACCAAAACAAGAATGATGCGGGCAACTTCCTGTGTGAATGCTAGCTGTAAACTTACTGGCAAATGCAAATCAAGTGCTCGCAATTGTCTTATCCATCATTTTATTTTATTTTTTTCATTTATTGCAAATCAGTGAAAAACAATGTTTGTTGACATGTTGTCAAAGTTTCGACGTATTGAATAATATAAGATTAGAAACATCTAGAAAAGCATAGGGAGATGTAAAATAGAAAATATGGAAATTTTGATTTCATGTTGACTTGAAATCCTCATAGCCATAATACATTTTTGGGAGAAATGCAAGACTCAACATCCGCTAAGTGAACCTGAAAGGCAGTCACACCAGTTTAGTGTGAACCAGTATAAAAACGTAAGGATTTCTCAACGCTGGCTGGTCGCACACATGCCACAGGCATTTCAAAATGCTTTATTAACATGTATAGAGGCAAATATCGTCTCTGTGAAGTCGAGGGAGATCAGGTGTGCAGCGTATGATATGACAAGACTTGATACTCATTCAGATAGGCAGGAGTCCCATCAGCCCCTGCAGACAGGATCATCCACACATATATTACTGTCAATGCCAGGTACACCCTGAAAACTACAACCACCTTTTGTCATAGAGACTTAAAAACCAGAACTGTCCCTCCTGGGCATGTTGATATGAGGATCAGTTCTTATTGATAAAACATGCAGAATTATTGGAGACTTTCTTGAACTCCAAAATACTTTTCTGGTAAAAAAAAAATATATATATATATATATATTATTGTATTGTATTGCAGAATGCAGGTGATGGCCTAAAACAATGTGTGCTGTTGACTGAGGCAGCACAAAATATGCATTTTCATGAGTTGGGATGTCATGTTTAAATTGCCTGCCAAATTTTATTATCACGAGATATGTGGTCATAATTCTGGGATATGTCTGGAGGAAGCATAGAGAAGCATTGTCTTCGTCCTTGACCCCAGACTAGAGCAAAAACATAACAATAGACGTAGACAACATATTTAATTTTTACATGAATGAAACTGTGTCTGTGAGTGATAGACATAAACTCAATAGAGTATGTTATTTTTCTATCTATCTATCGATCCATCCATCCATCCATCCATCTATCATTATCACATAGATCCCATCAAATGGGCAATAGGTCATGTCTATCAAGATCTCACTCCTTAAATCCTCTCCTCCTCCACGTCACGCCTGTCAAGAAGCGCTCAGACATCCTAATTTCATTGACAGATCTGCCTGGCGCAGTTTGCCCCCTCCCAGGCTTCATGTCGCCTCCTTTGCTGTGATTGTTTGGTGTTTTGTGATGCTAATGTGGCCTGTGCTGGAGAGGCGCTGACCTGAGGTGATTATGACGCTGATGTGTGTGGATATAGACGCTCACAGGAGAGAAGAGTTCGGACAGATTCATGTCCATTTCAGCTGTCCTCACTGCTCATATATATATATATATATATATATATACATGCACACACAAAACTATATTAGAAAAAGTATTAGCATCCTCAATAATTCACAATAATGTTCTGTTTATTAAAAGCTTCTACTGCTTTAAATACTTAAACTCTGTAAATGGAATATTAATCAAAACCTAATAAAAATGGACTAAAGAGCTGTATAAAACTATTTAAACTATTTAATATTAGCTACTTTATTGATTCGAATCAGGGTAACAACTAAATAATTACTTAATACGTAATACATTTTTTTTTCATTGAAATAAAACTATTTTATAAAGCTAGTTCTCAAAGCAACATTTCTCATTTTGATTCTGTTTAACTTACTAAAATAATGTTTTCACCAAAATATACTAAACTAATTTTTTTAACCTTATTTAAATAACTAAAATCAAAATTGAAATATAATCAATAAAAACAGTGTAGACATGTTTAAACAACAACACTAAAACTGAAAATATGGCCTCAGATTTGTTTTGTTTTTTTTGGTTGGGTAACCCCGCCCACAGCAAAATCTCATTGGTCCAGTGTTTCATTCTGCATACCAAGTATCTTTTGATAGCAAACGTGTTACTATAATCGTGTCCCAACACACTGCATTTCTGCTTTCAAGTGTGGACAGATGTGCTTAAAACATCTGCATCACGCCTAACCAGGCGTATATGGAAACATTTTAATTTTGCAAGTGCAACTGCTTTAGCAGTGTTAATGGAGTGTTTATAGCATATTCAAATGTAAACAAACGTGATTTG
This sequence comes from Carassius gibelio, assembly GCF_023724105.1. NCBI lineage: Eukaryota > Metazoa > Chordata > Actinopteri > Cypriniformes > Cyprinidae > Carassius > Carassius gibelio. Next base: position 16,562,721 of record NC_068395.1, on the reverse strand, counting down.
TTTGTACTTTGACAGACAAAATAGCATAAACCAGTCCAGCTATGAGAGCACCTACATGACCTCACAGCAATGACACTCGGATGAGGGCAGCTAATTACATGAATACAGACACAAAGAGGCTTGAGGCCATTCATCATCATGATCCATCCACTCTCTCTCTCTCATATCACACTTTATAAGTCCACGGATGCACGGACGTTTACAAATGACTGCTGCCTATGGAAAACAGCACATTTGCCTGTATTTCTGCATACATTTCTGGAGTTTGATTCAGTTGGAGAGCTGCTCTCCATAGCTGTCGTTTTCATGGAGATTGGTCAGATAAGCACTATTTTATTCACTTCACTGCTCTTTGACATGTAGCTATGAAAACACATCATATATCTTGGGGGAAGCCGCAGTATGAAAACATATTTAGATGGTGTTTGGAATTGTTCAAGGTTAATGGGGCAGTTCCAACAAAGAAGATATTTGGAAAATTGTCCAGAATTGCTTTGGACCCCACTGACTTACATTGTACAGATGTTGGGTTGACTACCCCTGAAATGAATGGCAAACGTATCCTAATTTATAAATAAATTCCATTTTCATTGTTAAAATCATATTTTGTGGTTCTTCGAAGCAAAGCATATTAATACTTCTCATACTTTTCATATTTACAAGACGAAACATTTAAACTGATCATAACATTGAGACTTGAGGTACATTATTTAAAGTAACAATCCACAAAACTAGCCAAAATAGTCTGGCAACCACTTAGAACATCCTAGAAACTACATAGTAATGTGACCCAGACATTTCTTGGTACAAGACTATGATGGTAGACATGAGTAGGCACCTTTGACTCAGACCACTAATTCAATTCAAGTTTATTTGCATATCGCTTTTTAAAATACAAATCATTACAAAGCAATTTTCTACAATATTTAGTAGTAGCTTATAAGTGACTGTCAGTGTATGTGCATATGACAGGAATTTTTCAGAAAAATTTATAAAAGACGTAGTCAGCCAGATGATGAACATTATTAACATCAATTATTATATGATGCCATCAAATTTGTAGCAATATTTGTTAGTTCCCTTTCAAAAGCTACTGTTGATGCTGCACTGCTCAGCGCATTGGGAAACTTCTTAATTGTAACCAGCTGTGAATAATGTGTGTAACACGTCAATAGAATTGACCCGGAGGTAATATAGCTTTGGTTGATGACGTCATCGGAGCGCGCCCACAACACAGGGCTATAATTAGATAAGCCACAGGTGCATCAACAGATCTTTTGTCTTCAGATCATTTTGTGCATGTGTGCGTCAGGAAAATTATTTTGTCTACTACAGATCTTTGTTAGGATGAGATAACGAAACGGTAAGTGTTGTGTTCCTCCATGCTCCCTTTCCATATCTGAGCTAGATACACAAGATTGCTGTTTTGTTCGCTGGGGAAGAGCACGCGGTTCTGGCTGTAGAGAAAGGCGAGTGCGAGCATTGTGAACTGTTCATAGTGAAGAAAATACTTTGCTCTCATCTGAACTATTTCCAGACCGCACCCACATTACCTGCGTGACGAGCGAGCGACGGGTCCGTCCCTTTCGCTTGCTGCATCCTGATCCACACATCCCTTCTTGTGATCTCAAAGCGCGCTCCGGTGCTTCTTCAGTTCACGAGGAGGATGATATACCTCTTTTGGCTTACCAAGCTGCAGGTCAGGTGCTGTACACCGCATTACACGGTGCCCGTCTCTCCTCAGTGCCCTCAGATCATTCTGCAAACCCTGCCAGTGTTTCAGGGCGCAGCGATCTCCGACGAGCACTTCTCTCAGTTACCGCCCGGAAAAGTAGCGGTGCTAAGAGGCTCGCTACCTCTACGGAGGTCTGTAGAGCAGCTAGTACGGTCGTCCCCTGCCGGTCCACCACATCAGGGCACCGAGCTAGTGACTCTAGGCGCACAAGAAACACAGGGCTTTCGCCAGATGTTATTGAGACCATTCTAAGTGCTAGGGCTTCCTCCACTAGATGTGTTGTACACAATGTAGATCCAGTCAACTGCCAGATTGCTTCAGTTCTGGACGTCATGCAAGAGAAGTTATCAACAAGCACATGCCCTGCCACTCTTAAGGTTTATGTGGCCACTCTTTCGGCTTGCCACGCCTTGGTTGACGGGTGCCACTCGGGAGACACCCTCTGCTCTCTCGCTTCCTTCGTGGGGCCAGGCGACTGAGGCCTACAGCAAAAACCAAGATGCCTTCTTGGGACTTAGCTATAGGTCTCGAGGGTCTGGTTGAAACCCCCTTTGAATCTTTAGAATCAGCATCTGATAAACTTCCGACTCTAAACATGTTTTTTCTTATGGCAATAACTTCTTTAAAGAGAATTGGGGATATGCAGGCTCTGTCAATCTCGCCATCATGTTTAGACTTTACCCTAGGAATAGTGAAAGTGATTTTGCATCCTCATCCTGATTACCTGCCTAAGGTTTCATTCTCGGCTGTACATCCGGTCATTCTAGAGGCCTTCTGCCCTCCGCCGTTCACAACGCTGGAGCAGGAGAAATCTTAGACTGTGTCCAGTCCGTGCTCTTCAGACTTACATCCACCTCACTAACCAGTTGCGTAAGTCAGAGCACCTATTCACCTATTATTGTGGGGGTAACAGAGGAGCAGCTGCCACCAAGCAGACTATAGCCCCTTTCACACTGCACGTCGGACCCGCAATATTCCCGTAACATTGCCTGGTCGCCTTCTGTGTGAAAGCAACCACGTCCCGGAATTGATTACCGAATCGAAAGCGGGGCGGGGACATAGTAACATTGCGGTAATCGATCCGGAACGAGCGCTGTGTGAACAAAAGCCAGATCTAATTCCGTATCGAAGTGATGACGCGTGTTATCGCGCGACTCTTTTACCGGCTGTTTTGAAGGAAGATCAACATTCGCGACGAAAACATATGTGCAAACTGTAATGAAGCAGAGATCAGTTATTTCCTCACTTTCCGCACTGACTCAGAGATCGTTTGCTTGCTTCAGTTAAAGTATAACGTGCCAAGCGTTGTCGACTCGTACATTACACGTCATGCGCTGATGTCACGTGTCGTTACGGGATCTTCAAGGGTTGTGTGTGAAAGCACGCACATATACCGGGTCATCACTGGCAGTGTGAAAGTGCCAAATCTAGCGACCAGGGAGCAATTGCAGGAACACTTTACCCCTGTATTTGCCGGAATGGCAGTGTGAAAGGGGCTTATGTCTCATTGGGTCAGGGATACTATTGCTCTTGATTATGAGGCACATGGTCAAACTTCGCCTATGAGTCTTAGAGCTCACGCCACCAGGGGGGTAGCCTCCTCTAGTGCTTTAGCAAGGGGTGCCCCCTTACAACAGGTTTGTGATGTGGCAGGTTGGTCCGCACATATTCATAAGATTTTATAGTTTATATGTTCATGCTACTCCGGGCTCTCATGTCCTTGAGTGAACATCACAAGCTAATGTCTAAGGCCTTCTTGTGGTTTTGTAGCACACCTGCACAACCTTAGGGGTCCAGACATTTTCAAGCACGGCGGCGTGGGTATTCTTGTTCCCAATGCGCTGAGCAGTGTAGCATCGACTGTTCCGCTTTTTTAGGGAACAAGGTTACAGTTAAGTAACTGGAAATGTTCCGTATGTTGTTTCAGGGTTAGCATTATCTGAGGTCCTCTGAGGGGTCAGCATCATCTCTTCTCAGGTGTTCTGGATCCAGACTGGAGCTTGTGTAAATCCTAGTTACCACAGGATGTAAATCAGAGAAAACAAATAGACATCATTAGCGTAACTGCTGTTCAAACAAAGTAAAATTAATTAGTTTAACCAAAGATAAAGTAAGAATGTGCATTTGATCAGATGCAACTGCAGTCACAAATTATGAGATGCATTATTCGAATGATTGGCGAAAAAGATGTGTTTTTAATCTAGATCTGCTCTAAGAATGCTGTTTTTGTAACATGGGAAATATGATTTTCAAAAGACAAGTTGCTGTCTAATATAACACCCAGATTTTTGACTGTAGAGGAAGTAACAGTACATCCGTCTAGTTGCAAACTGTAGTCTACTAGATTCTGTGTACTGTTTTTTGGTCCAATAATTAATATCTCTGTCTTATCCGAATTTAATTGGAGAAAATCATTGGTCATCCAATCTTTTACAATCTGTTAGCTTAGATAATTGAGAAGTTTCATCTGGTTTTGTTGAGATATATAGCTGAGTATCATCAGCATAACAGTGGAAACTAATCTCGTATTTTCTAATAATATTACCAAGGGGCAACATGTATATTGAAAATAGAAGAATCTAGGATGGATCCTTGTGGCACTCCATATTTTACTGGTGATAAATGAATGACTCCCCATTTAAATAAACAAAATGGTAGCACCATTTTGGTTACATCATTCATCAAACAGTCACAACACCCTACCAACCAGTTAAAAACATCCAAGCAAGCATCCAGACCACATTAACAGCCACCTACCAGTACTTTAAAGGAACAGTCCACTCAAAAAATGTCCTCACCCTCAGGCCATCCACAATATAGATGAGTTTGTTTCTTCATCAGATTTGGAGATATGTAGAATTGCATTATTTGCTCCTACCATTGGATCCTCTGCAGTGAATGGGTGCCGTCAGAAGCAGAGTCCTGATTAAAAAATCACAATAATCCACAAGTAATCCACACCACTCCATTCCATCAGTTAACATCTGGAGAAGACAAAAGCTGTGTGTTTGTACGAAACATTCACTGCAGATCATCCACTAGTGATCAAGTGATGTTATGATACTTTTTCCAAATCTGATGGAGAGGTGAGCCTCAGGGTGAGAACAATTAAATTTTGGGGTGAAATAATTCCTTTAAGGCTGAAAATCGCATAGTGTATGAGTGTCACAAATGAAAAAGAAATGTAGCTTCACATTTTGATTACACAGAGTCAGAGGATATTACACATATTTAATATTCTGAACTGATTTTAGAGCACATCATTTATTTGTCATATGTCTTTTAGCAACAATGTGCATGTTTCTGCACGAGTTTGTATTGTTAGGAACGACTTGAAAGTCTGGTAGTATGTGATGCCCACAGTTTTTCCCCTGTAATGCTTTACAAAGTCGACAAGTTTATGATGCCTAGTGTTTTAAAATCTGTTACTATTCTAAAAGTTCTGTCGGGAATTGCCGCCTGTAGAGACATTCATCATCCAAGAGATCAAGATTAGCAAAGCTCCCTCATGATCAATAAGTAAACGTCTGGCAAATATTTCATATTTGACCCTAAAAGTTTTTAAAAGACTAAAGCTGAATTGGGAAATATTGAACTGTGAGTAATAATGAAAGCACTATAATAGCTTCTGAATAATTCACTCCAACTAAATGTCATTAACATAAAATTGTTTAATGAAAATAAATTAACTGTAGGTTTTGAAAAGTGCTAAATGATAGTTAAAATCAATCAATGGGTCAGCATACCTATTATACCATAGTACTACCATATTTGGGACACTATCCCCAGAGTGTGTCACAATCAAAAAATGGCAAACTCAGCTGTCCTGTGTGTGTTATTCTGTTATAAAGCATCGCTGACTGACCCCATGGTCATCAGAGAGTCCACACAGCGTTTATGATCAGATATGATCTGAGCCATACAGATGCCTCACACAATGACATAATCACAGTGTTATCAATAGTCAGGGTTGAGCTGGATACATTTAAGCCCTGCTGGAGATTTGGCCGTTGCTCTGTTATTGAATATTTCCATTGTCCGGCCAACAAAAGTGTGATGATCGCAGGCAAAATGCTTACACAGGAAATTCTTTCTTTGCATTGTAAACAGTCGTTGATGTCAGCAGTTTTGAACAGAAATATGTGATGATTGGAAAAGCACTGTTTTGTTCCTCTGTGACGAGTTCTTAAAAAAAGCTGTCCAGCCTGTGGACAGTTGTGTCACTGTCCATCCTTTAAAACATGGAAAAGGGTTACACATATTTTGCATCCTATCTCAGCAAAATAAGTTCTAATACACAAGGATTCAATTACATTAATTTAAGAATTAAATTGTTCAATGGGAACTAACGTTTGTAAATTTGATGCCTGTGTGAAATTCTTGTAATATTTATTATCGCTGTCACAACACAATACAGTCCCTTTGACATGCTGTTTGAGTAAAGATATTAATGTAAATGAGTTTAGTGCTTACATGCAACATTTACTTTTTTAAAAATCAAAGTGAAGTGACATTCAGCCAAGTATGGTGACCCATACTCAGAATTCGTGCTGTGCATTTAACCCATCCAAAGTGCACACACACAGCAGTGAACAGACATTTATGTTGCGGAGCAGTTTGGGGTTCGGTGTCTTGCTCAAGGGCATCTAATTCATGATATTGCTGGCCCAAGACTTGAACCCACAACCCTAGGGTTAGGAGTCAAACTCTCTAACCACTTGGACCTCTTCTTGACAAGTTTTGTGAGTTTCACCCTAATAGTATTTACTGATGAAATGAACTTCAACCAAAAATTGGTTCATACTTTATATAAAATAACTTCATATTGTCATTTTCTTTTTGGAAAAAGTCAAGCTACTATTTTGGCAGCATCCGTGTATCTGGGAGATCTAGGGATGTAAAACATCAACTGAACCCTATATCATCCGTCAGGTCTTTATCCACCTGCTCACACCTCCAGTGCCTCCCATCTGTTTGAATCAGATATGTATCTGGAGAGCTCTGCACTCCCTTGAGCTTCATTCTAGATGATTGCTTATTTTATAATGCTAATGGTGGCAGGCGGATGGTGTTGGGTTCCCGTCAGCTGGTCGCTGCTCTGGGAAGTGTGTTTAATGGACTTTGATAGATAAGAGGGCACTTATTCACAGAGGGATTTGGTATGTAATATTATTGTGGTGACACTCAAAGGACATATTACTCAACAAACCTCAGAAGATGTTTTTGTTGTTGCTATACTAAACAACTCTGCAGGATGTATCACTATGAGGTTATAGAACTTGCTGGGATACTCCAGTCACACAATGGACCACCTGTTTATATGTCCTATTTTGTTTCTTGTTACAATTATTGGATAAAACGAGGAACAAATCTTTGGAGAGACCAAGATTCAGTAGGGATAAGCTACATCAGATATGGAAAATACAATTACAAAAGTATGGCTATATCAGCCGTATAACAATAATCATAATAACGATGACCACAGCATTCACAATTTTTAATCACCAATCAAACAGACATAGCAGGAGTCCAGACAACAAAAGCTAAAACCATTGCTGACCATCTGTCCGTGTGGTTTACAGACATGAGGTAGAGCTGATGAGTCGTACCTGCTCGATGAATGGCCTCTATTATTCTATTTGGTTGTAGAAGTATCATATTCCATTGGCAAAGTTCATTGCGTATTTACACAATGTGTTATTATTGGTAAGTTTATTGAAATGTAAATGCAGAGGACAAGGTGACCTAGATTTTTATCAGTAGAGAAAGGGCATGAATTCTGCTTGTGTGGAAGTGGGGAAAGAATCAATTCTTTGTTAAAGGTAAATCAAGGAAAGAGGAGACAGGTGTTTGAAGGTATACACACTCATATGGTATAACTTTAAGTAACATTGCAAGAGAACACTTCTTTTAAGCAAATGGGAAGTGAAATGTGTACTTTGTATGAAGCCAAATGCAGTGAGTGTTAAAATGGGAAAATGGAAAACGTATGCGGTTACCATAATATACAGTACAAGACACGAAATAATGTCATACATAAAAGTTCCTCCAATGTAACAGTAAAAATTGTAAAAAACTAAAATAAATAGTTTTAGTATTGTTTAGTGTTTACATTTATGATCTAAATACTGTACTTATATATATATAAAAAAAAAAAAAATTCAAGCAAAAATTATATTAATGTGAAACACTGACTGATAAATAGATTTGGGAACTATTTAGAAATAGGGATTCACTTCTCCATTAAATAATACAAATATACCTCATCACAAAATCTATTACAACCAAGAGTTTAGCAAATGCGCTGGATGAATACCTTCAATTATTTAAAAAAGTAATAATTGTAAAATAAACGGTCATAGCTTCATATTAACAATACTTTTAAAATGTTTCTCACCAAACAACAAAAAACATCAAATTTATACAATACAATCAAGACTACTTCAGTTGTGAAGATCTGCTCTTATCAGGGAAAATTAACCAATGGCAGAATTCGTATTAATGTCACTACAAAGGGTATGCTTGTACAAAAATCCTACTGAAAAAACACACATATGAAATTGCATCACATTTGAATGCATGGGTTTGCATCTTAAAAGACGAAATTCAATTTGTCACTGTTGTTTTATTGTCTTCAACCAACTTCCGGAAATTAAAAGTTGCACCATTTTCGTTTAATCTCTCAAGCCAAGGTAAAGCTCTGTTAAATTGAAATTTCTCTATGTTTTCCAGTTGCCCAGCAGAAATCGCGAGGTGAGGTATGGCACCATTTTGAATTACAGGTATTTCATTCATCCTCACGCCCAAACCATTAGTGAAAGTGGTATACTGGCTCCAGAGGCCTAAGGAATTTCCATTGCCCACTTTACCCACAACATCTTTTGGGGAAGAGTCCTGCAATCGTTCAGAATTGGATCTAAGGAATGGACCATCAACAGAATGTCTGCGACCTCGTCTGGCTGGAGAACTGATCCACATGTGAGTTCCCATATGAACCTAGATGGAAAACAGGATGAAAAATAAAGTAGATAGTTGGTCATAAGGTCTCTGGGATGTTACAAATGATTCTATTCTGAGTGTACCTTCAAATTTCCTTTAGTGGTAAATGCACGTCCACATATGTTGCAGGAGAATGGTTTCTCACCAGTGTGGGTTCTTTCATGAATTTGCAGTGCACTTGAAGAAGAGAAGGTCTTCCCACAAGTGTGGCAGAAGTGCTGTTTAGCTGTTCGCCGAAGTGGTGTTGCTGTAGAGAGTACAGGTAATGTGGAAGCTGTTGAGATAACTATACTTGTGTGTGAATCTTTAGGATCTTGTTTGGTGAGCCCATTGTGTTCAATTGATTTCGAGGGAATGATTGGTTCCATGGAGGGTAGAAACTGGTTTGGTGAAAAAATCAGGATCTGATTTGCTGGCTCAAACAACTGTGAATCGCGCATCTGGTGGGTAAGCATGTGCTGTTTTAGGTTGCCTTTAGTTGAGAACCCTCTGTTGCATGCGGTGCAGATGAATGGGCGCTCTTTGGTGTGACTTCGATAATGAATATCCAAAGCACTTTGACAGGCAAATGTCTTGTTGCAGATATCACAAACATTGCTTTTCAGGGATCCCCGCTCATTAAATGGAAAAATCATGGTCAAGCTATCTTTAGGTATATCTTCATCTAGTAACCTAGACACTGTAAGATTGGTGTGTAGTCTTGAGCTGTTTGATTCAGCCGATTTCAGGATTCTGTCAGTTACAGTGTTTCCTTGCCTTTCATAAGCAGAACCATTGGGGGAGGATGGGTTCCAGGAGGGTGTCGTCTTAGTGTTTGCCAAAATCCTTTTTCTTAAACTCTCATGGTCACTATCTAGTGTAGATGGTCTCTGGGTTAAGCAATCTCCATCCACTGATCCATTCCACATAGTCAACTTACAGACGTTTGACAGATTTTCCACATTCAAAACTGTAATCTGACTCTCTGACCCAGTTGCTCTGGTGAACTCAGAAGAAGCAGGTGAAGAACAAAGACTGTCTGGTAAAGAGTCTGGGTATTTTGTATCGGATGCCCCTTCCATAATGTCCATGTTCTCACGGGGCAAGGTATCCTCTTCCAAGGTCCTACTTTCTACAGATTCAGCATCCTGATCCATGGGTTCTGCACAGCTATCGTGCAATGGGACATTAGGAATTTTACCACCCATATGCATGTGGATATGCTGCTGTAGAACCATTGCATTTGTAAACTTTTCTTGACATATTGGGCATGAATGCTGTATTCTAAGAGGTGGCATGGAACAATGAATGCTATAGTGTGTTTTGAGATTGCCCTTGGTTGTAAACGCCCGTCCACACACTCTGCATTTGAATGGCCTTTCTCCGGTATGGGTGCGGTAATGCATTTTAAGGGCACTTTGACAGCTAAGAACCCGGTGGCAGATTCCACACTCATTGGGGTCGGTAGACTTCTTGTCAATGTTCTCCACTAACTGCTCCAGCTTTGAAGTCTCAGATGCTCCAGGAGGATTTGGAAGAAATTTGGTTTCAAGCTGCTCTGATTTTAGCTCAGTTATTAAGCTTGTATTGACAGAGGTTTTAATAGCAATGTCATCTCTTGAACCTTCCCCTGGGGAGCTTAATAAGTTAGCAATACTCAAGGGTTGTGTAATCTCTTGAAATTTCTCATTTGAAAATAGAGAAGAGCTACAACCAAATCCCTCTTGATGCCCATTACTTATCTCACACACCTCATTGACAACAGGACTATAAGGTTTAGTTACTGATACCCCTTCCTCCTCTTTTTTAATGATGGGTGGAAGACTTGGCAAAGACGATGCAAGCCCAAATGAGTTACCCACTAAAGGTTTACTATCCAACCAGGTAAGAGCAGGCTTCTCAGGAGGCAGAGACATGCCATATGGGATACCTGTGCTGGTTGGGACCTTATCTAAATGCTCTGGAACCGGATAAGGATTCATTAGTATGTTAGGATACTTCTCCTTGTGACGCTGGAAATGGACCTTCAGATTTCCGCGGGTCGAAAACCGATTTCCACATATGTTACATTTGTAGGGTCGTTCTCCAGTGTGAGAACGCAGGTGTATCTGCAACGCACTATCACTTCCAAATACTTTGGCACAGAACCTGCATTTGTGCTTGAATGTGCAATCTTCAGCTGGTCTCTTGTGTTCATATAAACTCACATTGAGGGGTTTGGCTTTCCTATGTTGGGCTAAGGCAGTCAAAGCATTCAGGTCCTCCACAGTTGCTCCAATACTAGGCAAGGAGTTCGCAGAAATATTAAAGTTGTTTGGTTTATGGGGTGATTGAAGTTTGTTTAGAATGGCATTTGTAATTGAAGCAGGAGATTGTGAAGGCATTTTTATATGAGCTGTGCCATCAACTGTATCACTGACTGTGTTACCATGCAAAGACTGATTACTACACAGGTCACTACCAACATTCGATGGCAAAGGGTTGCCTCTGTTTTCATCAGTCAATTGGAAGTTTCCTTTTTCACCCTTTAAGACATCTTGAGTGTTTTGCGAGATCACATGTTTAGGCTGTTTAGCAGTAGGAGCTAGGTTTTCTACAAGCCCCGCAGTGGCTGTGAGTTGTTCAGAGAGGTGTGAGCTAAGTTTTATCAGTGAACTGGCTTGAGCGAGACCACCATAGGTGTTTATGGCCACAGGTGTATCAGGATTTTGGGTTACTAACAGCATTATTTGATGTTGAATTTCTTCAATTAGTTTTAGTTGCTGCACCTGCTGTTGCTGCAATGCTAGCAGCTGCTCAATCAAACCAGAAGCAGCCATTTTGCTGTCGCTAGCATTTCTGCAACTTGTCTTTGGATTTAAACTAGTTTCGTGTGAGAACTGAGCAACAGCAACTTTGGTGTTTTCTAGGTTCTCAATGAAGACATTGCTATTAATGGCTGATAATTTACATAACTCAAGTAAGGTTTTCTCTTGAGGTAGTACAGTTGGGTATGCTAAGCTAAAGCCATCAGCATTATCACTGATTTCATTATGATGATGTAAATGAGAGTTGTTGGCAGTGCCATGGCTGCTGTTTTCAAATGTATGTAAGGACTCGTCAACTTCCACTGAGATTCCATCAATAGAAAGGTCATAAAGTTCCTCTGTATTGTCATTACTTGTCACTCCATCCAAATGCTCCTCAGTGTTGAAGAATGGTGACATAATTGTGAGGCCAGGAGGTGGAGAATCTAGGCTTTCGTTTTCACCGAGTATTAGAACTAGCTGATCTCTCAAACAGTCTTTCTGATGTTGGTATAGGTCTGTTGTACTGGAAAATTCAGCACAGCATTGTTCACAAATATGGACATCACAGGTTGGAGTGGGGTCATTTTCCACTGTATGATCTGAATTTCAAGAAAAACAAATATACAATTTTATATTAGATCATGTTTGATAGCAATTCAGTGTAAACTTAAAGCTTTGCAAAAGACAGCACAGTTGCCTAGCACGCAGTATTTATTTTCATATTATTATTTCGCTAACATTTTATAATAAATGTATTGCATTATCATACTGATCTAAAATTATTTAAATAGAACAGCTTTGTTTCAAGTGCAAATTTAGGATAGCCTTTAACATTTTAAATGCATATAAAATAAAATAAGTTTTGATTTTAAGGGTTATTTTGTCAACTATATCACTATACACAGATAATGTAAAGTTTAATGGCAGGAACTTTATTAACAGGGTACAATAATAAGATATATATTTTCTATACTATTTACAACAATTGATATTTTATTATGAAAATCAATGCATAACAGGGTGGTTAGCAACAGAATTGCAGATAAAACAAGCCTAAATTAAACTGTAGGGCCTAGCCAGTTTGTGACAAAATGTTAGTTTATAATGTTATGCTTATTTTTCATTCACTCAAGAAAAAAAAAAATTATGCAACCATTTTCAATAACTTTGGAAATAGAGTTAAATGGTTGTATTTGAAAAAGTCAGTTAAGCATTTTTTAAAAACTGTAGGAATTTCAGAATGAGAACGAACTTGCTTTTCCACCATGCAGGTAAAATTAAAATTATGTTACGTTCTGGGTGTCACAATTTTTATGGAATGTACATTTTTTTGTAATATGCTGAAATTCATGCAGTAAAAAGATTGTGTTTAAAATCTTGGACACAACTATAGATGGATCAGTATGATATTAAAAATGTAAAAATTGTTGAATCCATTTTTAGCCTTGAAAATTTGTAAAGAGTAGCCTGTGTGTTATATATATATACACACAATTTCACATTAAAGCTGTTACAATGCAAACATAATTTTGCTTGTTTTCTCATTTCGTTATAACTTTTCGTACTACCACTTTCCCTGGTATTAGGCGTTATTAGTTGTAACTTATGCTCTTTGAATTAAACATCAGTTTATGAAATTATAAACTATGTATTATATACATGACAGATAATAGCCTACAGATCTCATGACTGACAGCTGCAGGAGACAAATGTAGTTGCTTTGTAGTAAAAACCTTGCTTAAAAATGATTGTACTCAATCCTAATTTCTACCTCTATTTCTTCTTCCTCCTCCTTGTTTTTATTTATTTATTTATTTATTTATTTAAATAACTAAATTAAACGCCCTCAGCATGCCAGTTCAGAAAGTGATACAGAACTTACCGATGAGCACATACTGTGGCTTCGATTGTTTCCTCCGGGACATGCTGGAATAAAACCCGTTTACCTCCCTGAAGGATCCACCACAAGTGTACTTTCATCAAAATGAATCAGTGTCCAACCGAAAGCATCATTGTCTTGGTAAATCTACCGCGGGACTGTTTAGATATTAATCATAACTGAGAAATAATAAGTTATAATATAATAAAGCAGAAATGAAGTTAAGACAATCACTCAGGAATGTGCTAATCCCGGTGATGTCAGCGAAGACGAATTAAAAAAGTTATAAGGAAAAGTCGTTCGTACGTCACCGCACTGTCGGTCACAATATCCAAATTAAACACATTCCCACAACTCACAACATGAGAACTGCGCAAATCCATGAGGAAATTCTTTGACAGCGCTGAGTTCAGCCCCGCCCTGCGACATTCCTATTGGTCAACACGTTTCACGACCACGCCCACCAGCGCTCCTATTGGCCGGTGTGTTTCAGATAGGCGTAGACTGACTCATTAAAGCAAGCAAGTACAAGAGCATGAATCAGTGGATGGTAATGTGTAAAGGATCATTGTTTTACACCAGCAACACAAAACCACTGTGATGTAACCTAGTAATACTTTATATATCGTTCATTAATAAGTCATTTACAAACATAATCATGCTAGACATATAAATAGTTAATGGACCAGCATCAAACTAATCAACTGTTCAGCATTAAGCTTTATGATGAAAATATGACGTTTAACATTTGCCGTATATAATTTATTATAAAGTGAAACCTATAATTTTGGTTTATATAGTGGGTGCGAAATACTTGGATAGTGAATTCATTTCTGTCTTGAAATATGAAATTCACTGTAAACCTTTTGTTTTTCATGGGTTATAATTACAGCACGTAATAAAAGGTCTAATCATATCCCAGTCATCATTTACTCACCCTCATGTCATCCAAACCCCTGTGACCTTCTTCCTGAAGATCTCGAGACGTTTTCCACGCAGTTACAATGAACAGGGAATCGTTCAAACGTCAAAGAGGACGCAAAATCACACAAAACGGGTCTTTAATGTTGTCATGCACTATATCATAAGTCTTTAGAAGATATTTCACAACTTTATGTTAGAAGCAGACCGACATTTAGGTCATTATTATTCTCTTACCCTCCAGTGAGCCATTAAGCACTGCGAACCGACTCTTGAGTCAGTGAGTTGAACTCGAGCATCGGATCAGTTCGGTTCGTGAACGAATCATTTTCGACTCGTTTCTTGTAGTGAATAACAACAAACCTTGGGGTCTTTTCCCCTGAAAACTGAAACAGTGGAGGAAGATTTGAAGAAAGTCACACGGTTTGAATAACACAAGGATGAGTAAACTATGACAGCAGCTTAATTTTTTTTTTTGAACTTACCATTCCAGAAAGACTGACTAATGAATGAATTAATTAATGAATGAATACATTTTTAAAGCTTAATTAAGCTCAGTTCTTTAATTTAGTTCACTTCAGTTTCTGTTTACAGATAAACGGTGTTCGATGGAAATAGCTTTTCTGTAAAAAAAAAAGAAAATGAATGCAAAATAATAAAAGATGGGGGAAATTATATTATTCATAATTCAGTACTGCTTAGCCAGTCTGCCTTAAAATAATTTTACATTTTTAGCATGTTGTGCCTTTGGTTGGCAACACAAACACATTCATTATTTCCAGCGCACTTTTGATTAACTAATTCACCACTAAAACCACACACACACACACACACACACACACACGTTTGTTTTTGTGAAAAGTGGGGACATCCCATAGGCGTAATGGTTTTTATAATGTAGAAACTGTATATTCTATCGCCCTTCACCAACCCTACACCTAACCCTAACCCTCACAAGAAACTTTGTGCATTTTTACTTTCTAAAAAAAACTCATTCTGTATGATTTAATAGCGTTTTGAAAAATGGGGACATGGGTTATGTCCTCATAAGTCACCCTCTCCTTGTAATAACTGTGTCATAACCATGTCATTATACAGAGTTGTGTCCTGATATGTCACAAAAACAAGAGCACACACACACACACACACACACACGGCCCTTTAAAGGTTTACTGTGTGTTTGCAGTGTCCTCTGCAGACAGTACAAGTCATTATAATCAAATGCATTAATAAACGATGAGCCGTGCGGCCTCAGAGAGCCTAATGATATATTTTGCATGGTTGTCTGTTTCCAGAAAAGCATTGTGTTAAATGTCACTGTGATGTAAACAAGTATTTTTTTTTAACCTGTAGCTTATGTTGCTGTGAACAATGAAGTGTTGACCTGAGCCAGTTACCTTATACATGAGGAATTCTGCTCTGCTCTTTGATGGTGCGTGAACATGACTATTACTGTCCACCTGATCTTTTGATTCATGGTTCTTCCGTGCAGTGCACAAATACATAAATACATATGTCATGTTGGTTTTGTGTGAACAGGAGCACACCATGCAGGTGCTCATACTGCACTCATATGAGTCATGTTTTACAGTCATTATATATCACGGGCCGTGCAGGAGCACTATTATCTGTGGCCTCAGGTCCTTAGCAGCAGACTTGATACGGACAAATGACACCTCCACTTCCTAAAAACACAAACACAGCATGCCAGCACTGTCTGACACCAGTATTTTCACACTATACATGCATAATTATCTGCCTGGACATCCCTGCTTGTGAATATTGTGTTTTCCTCTAAGCTACAGCCACTTTTACACATCAAACTTTTATTGTGAAAACCTCCTTCATGATTATTACACCTTTGATAAATTTATGTTCAATCAATTAAAATGACCCCAAACCTTTAAATGGTTGTGTGAAGCGAAAGTCTTTCGATATTTCTAGGAAATGGAATATTGTCTGGTCGCCGTGATTTTGCCAAGTAAGACATGATCAACATCGTTGTCCAAAAATTTAGAATTAGCCCAATCTCTACCCCTAAACCTAACCGTACCCATAATTTATTCCTAAAATCAGTTGGAAAAGATAGCTGTGATAAACAAGAGTGTAGAACCTAACCATGATTGTAAGCCTAAAACAGAATAAAACAGATATTTCCTGAAAAGTTATATCCCAATTCTGATTGGCTGATTGGGATGTTGATCCAGGAACATGTTGTACTTGGTGAAATCACGCTCACCATATTGTCTCACTTGTGTTCGGCAGTCAACTTCATGCATTTGCATCCTATATTCAAAATTTCACTATTAATCTGAATTTTCATGTGTAAATTCTGTCCCTCATTTTAAACCGTGATTTATCTTGGTAAACTGGCATTATTTATTATTTAGCAATATGTGCCGTTATAATGTGCACTTTTTCTAATGGTAGTGTATTCTACATGAGTTTGTGTGTGTGGAGCGATGCCTGTCACTGCTGTGTTGTCTGGGGTTTTGTTCTGGCTTTTTTAAAATCTTTTTTCTTCTCTTCTTCAATATCCTGTGAAGATTGAGCTACTTAGACAGTCCACAAAGCGTCAGATGAAAGATGGAGTAATAGGTTCATTTTCAAAGTGTTAAAAGACAAGAGAAATACATTCATTCCCTGCCTTTTTAAGACAATGAATACAAGAATACAGAACACTGCACACTGTAAAATGATTGCTTTAAAGTGATATCTCTTCCCTACTAAAGTAGTTTTATGCATTTATGTATTTAGGCTGATTCTACAACATTAAGTAATATTTTGATGATTAAAACCGGATAATTTGGATTTGACCATTTTTCGGTCACAGTGCATATTGCTTTATTTTTGTCTACTATATCTTGTTTTAGGACTCTTGCGATGTCACTCCAAGAGAAAATCCCGAATGAAAACTCTTTAGTATCATTTCTTTCTCTCCAGTAAGATTTAATTGAGACCTTTGAGAGTCTCAGTTTCTAGAGATTCAGCTTGTGGCTCGGACACCAAAGTCTGTGATCACAATATGAATATTTCTCATCAGTTCTCTGATACAGTATCCATATTCTCTTACTGTATGTCAACAAGTGTCTCATTTGGGCACTTCTTACTGAGCCGAGGAGACCTGAGATGTGAAAGCAGTAACATCTTCCTGACGGCTGTGTTTTACTGCTCTCACCAGCAGGTAAATGGTTCACGTTTGATCCAGGGCAAACATCTCATGGAAATGTTTTTCGCAAGGTTTTCTCTGTTCATTTTTGTTTTTACGAGAGCAAACGTCGCCGTTTCTCCGGCACGCGGCCGTTACCGACGGGTATTGTCTGACATCTGCATAAATGTAGCACATATTTATGATGTGTCAGCTGTGTTTGTCAGGCCGGACCTCACGGCGCGCTAAATCCAGCCCCTAAAGCTGCCAGAGGTGAGGTGCGACTCAGGACTGACAGGTCTGGGACTGACAGAAGGAATATTTCTTCAGGAATATCAGCTACATCGCTTCGTCAGTGGATTACTTCAAAACACGCCTGTGTTTTTACTGCCTCCATGTTTCCACTCCACGCAGTCCGCTGCTGGGATTGTAAAGAATGAGAGGTTATATATTAAAGAGAAGAGAAGAACTGAAGATGCTTGTGTGAACACAATTGTATGCTATAGACTTCATCCGGTCAAACTTAGATAGATAGATAGATCAGAACAGATCTATCTGATCCATCCATTTTGTTTAAAAAAAATCCTGAAAAAATGTATAATGGTTACAAAAAAATATTCAGCCGCATAATTGTTTTCAGCATTGATAACAACCATAACTGTTTCTTTCACAAATCAGCATATCAGAATGATTTCTGAAGATCATGTGACACTGAAGACTGGAGTAAATCACAGAAATAAATTACATTTGACAATGCATTGCTATTGCTATTTTACATTTTAATCATATTTAATTTTGACAATGATACTGAATGTATTAATAATATAATGCACGAAGGAAACTTTGGAACAGTGAAGATATGAATGCAATTTAATATAAAATGCTCAAACTATTCATTTTTTACTTGCATATCGTGGGTTTTGTGTGTATGGCTGAATCATTTAATTTGTGATAGAATATGCAGAAAATAGCATTTTCGACTGAATGAGAGGGAGTGTCACAGTAAGAGGAAATGACAAAATCACTCTTCAAATAACTCCTTTTATTTCTTTTTGTAAAATGTTTTGCTTCAATGAACAAATAAATACCACTTGCTATTATATTTTATCCCCTGAGATTCAGACCCAGATTCCACTTAGAGATGAAATGCAGCATATTAACCGTCCCGGGCTCTTAGTGATGCTGAACGAGTGTGTGTGTGCTCATATTTCAGACGCTGAGATCACACACTGACTCACAGCCTCATTCAGACTCACACACACAGTTCCCAGAAGCTCTGAGTCATTTCCACAGTGATGAGGATGATGATGATGATGATGGAGGTCAAATCAACACAGGTGTCCCTCAGCCCTTCTCTTCAGCCATTAGATAATGTCTTGATGTTTGATCACTAATAACAGACTCCATAAATGAGCCCTGCGTGACTAAGAACTGATTTTTTAGCAGAAGTCCATATAGAGTAAACATGATAATGAAGTGAATACTTCCATAAAAGAACAACATCAGATGTTGAAGAGACTTGAATGCATGCTGCCCGTATGCCTACAGATATGCTTTTCTGGGTGATGTTTCACATGTATGTACGTATGTATTCATCCATTTAAAAAATAATACTAATAAAATAAATAAATAATTATCAAGGAAACGGTTTTCAAGAAAACCCTTGTGATACAGAGTCATATCACGCCAAATGGTTAGCGCCTCCCAGCAGTCGTGCATCACTTTGATACACAAGTGCCCGTGAAACCTAAGGGTAGGACCGTGAATTGGTACACTATCCCCTCAAATGCAAATCCCAGGAAACGCCTGTGGCGAGGGGCTACCTGAATGTGAAAATAAGCATCCTTTAAATCCACAGAGATAAACCAATCTCTCAGTCTGATATGTGAGAAAGGATTTGTCTCATTAATCACTTTGAATGAGCCCTTCAAAAGCACGCGATTCTGCGGTCTCAGGTCCAAGATTGGCCGGAGACCACCGTGTTTCTTTGGTACCAGAAGATAGCGACTGCATCTACAGCGCGTTTTGTGAGGAGGTTGTGTATTTCCTCTCGCAGAACCGAGGCATTCCGCTCCGAATGCATTATAGAGTGGGAGCGCCACAATTTCGCGCGCTTGAACGCCATTGGCCAGTTTCACCGGCGTGATTCAATTAGGCTT
The DNA here is from genome assembly GCF_023724105.1 of Carassius gibelio. Classification (NCBI taxonomy): domain Eukaryota; kingdom Metazoa; phylum Chordata; class Actinopteri; order Cypriniformes; family Cyprinidae; genus Carassius; species Carassius gibelio. The sequence continues at coordinate 16,543,112 of NC_068395.1, read as the reverse complement.
CAGTAGTATTTGGAGAAAAAGGTAATTTCCATAGCAATGTAGACTCCCCAAAAACAAAAGGGAACTGGAGTTATGAAGGGTTTCGTTATTTTCATTATTAGTAATTGATTTAGATTGTGACGTTTTCCCAGACAAGCAGTTAAAACCCTTCACTCACTCAGAACAAATGTAAACACAGGATTCCTGTTTCCCCTGAGAAGATAAACATCAATGTGAGTAGACTTTGTTTCTCTAGCTGAGGGAGGTTTCCATATTAAATTCATACAGTTGGTTTGTGAGTAATGCTGAATCATGTGAGATGATTCAGGTCGTGCGGCTTATTGTATGATTAGTATTATAATAGTGTGCTCTATAACCCTGATATCTGAGCCTAGAGGCAGGACAGACTCTGTGTCTGCTTCACACGCTTTGAAGTTGGGTGACACACACACGTGGCTTCAGTCCACACTTCAATACAAGAGCAGCTCCTGCCCAGGTCTGGTTTTATAGCAAGCTTGGTGCTTTTTACACAGTATTTTAAAGCACTGCTTCATCACACTAGAAACATCTTCAAAAGTCATGTTTACAGGCCTTTGTGTGAACATATGATAACACAAATCCATAACTCTAGTGCTCCATCTGCTGGTAAAGATCTGTTATACTAAATGACTCCAAGGCAACTTTTTATTTTTTTTCCCCAATTTCAAGACCCATATGGCAGAAATTGAAGTGAAAACAAAATTATAAAGTTTAGTTATTTAACATATTTGAAAGACATCAATTTTCTGTTTATGGTTTTATCAGTTTATTAACGCCAATCACAGAATGGAAATACTGCTTCTACTAAAAACTTAACACAGCAATCATGCAATACATTTCTTACATAGATTTGTCATTATTTATTAGTTTGTTTTCGTCTTTATTAATACTATGTACTGTGTGTATATATATATATATATATATATATATATATATAAATGCAATTCATTGCAAGTTCATATAATAATACATAAAGTAAATAATACTAAGTATATGGTATAAAATACCAAAATAACAGTGTACTAGCAATCATAATCATTGGAAAGCCGTCAGAAATAATGGCATATTTAAATGAATATTTCAGGCTAACCAGGTTAAAACAGCCTAGAGTAAAGTAGAATAGCACAACTTATGTTTTTTTGTTTGTTTACAAACAGATTTATTAATGTTGGACGATCATTTTGAGATATTAACAGGAAAGGCAAAGGGTTCAGGAGAAAAGGCACTTACAACAAACACATCATCTTTCAAAAGTGAGGGAAGAAAGCATGATCTCATGTCAACGAGCAGAAACTAGTGAATAAACTCCTTTCAGAACTGAACACATCTAATACATGCAGAAAACAACATGGGCAAATAAATACATCGAAACAGCACTCAGCGTCTAACATAATTGTTACCTGAAGTTATTTGTCTAACAAACTAAAGTTAGAAAAACAGCATAAATATATAAGCCAGGCTTACACACATAAAAGACAGCAAATCCACGGACACACCGAGTTCACATACATCTCTATACATTATAAAACTCTTTATGAAAAATAACTCTTTATAAAACACACACCGTAAACTCAGAGCAAACAAATCTGTCGTCAAGTGCTTCAAATCTTCTTCAGTTTTATGACACATCTGAGCATTTCTGTGTCTGCAAAATACTCTTTTAGCTTCAAAAATATCTGAGCTGAGATCATTGGTTGATCGTTTTGATTGTGATTAATTAGATGTGATTTTTTTTATAGCCATTACCTTTTATTTACTGAAAATGGCTTTAAAGCAATGTTCCTCTCAAAAATAACATGATCAAGTCTTTCGAACACAAATGAGATATTTTGACAAATGTTCACGCTGCTCCGCACATGACATGCAGGGAAACAAAAGATATCATGGATTTAAGATTTATTTCCCACAAATTATTAGTTTGAGCCCTTGTTTTCAGTTAATTGTCTGAACGTACTAATTTGTTTCCTCCTTTTGGTTAAACCATGCTATAAAATTACATTAAATTAAATTAAAAGGAATTCATTAAAATAATTTGGCCACTAAATGAAGTTTACCGAAAAAAAAAACTTGTGTATTTCCAAACCTTCCCAGAATTTTCTGACATTAAAACAAATAAGTGCAACATGACCATGATTTACCAAAACTGGTACACACGGTCACAAATAAATAAGTAGTGGGAAAACAGTTTTAATTTGTGGACACGGTTCTTACTCTTTTCTGTCATGTGCAGGGCGGCGTGCCATATTCCAAAATTGATTGGAAAAACAAACATTTATTTTGTTTTACGTAAGTAACAACAGCATAATAGTGGATTTGGAGTATTTTTTAGATTCCTTCAAATATAAATGCATGTTTTTTTTTGGGTAAAAGAATCTCATAAAGTAATCTATGGCCACATTCAGACAGCAGCAGAATACGGTTATCAGTCCTTAATACGGTTACGTTCACACAGTGCGGTAGTTAAATCACAATTAATCAAACTGATACTTTCTTTAGTCACTGTCGCTGGGGTTACAGGTCACAGAGAGAGTCTGTCAGGGCTCGCCAACTTTTTCAGCAACACTGGTTCTGGAAGAATTTTTTTCCACTCATTTTTATTTTAATCTTGCCTCTGTATAAAGCATATTAAAGTTCATAAGTGCAGCGCTGCTTTGTTTACAGCGGTAACCAAGGAAACGCATTAAGCGCCACCTGCTTGCAGAGAGTGAATCTGCGTCTCATTCAGCTCATCTGCTGTTTCTGTTTCACGCAGAGACTCTTTATGTATAGTTTCATAAAACTGCAGTTAAATAATTCTGGTTTTGCTTTAAATTTTGAAATTATACAGATACTAATTTAGATTAAAAACTGCTCATGTTTGCATGTATCAAATCTTTGTTTGGATCATGATTAAAATGCAGTGGTTGCCTATCATTTTAAATGGAAAGAGCTCAGACAAAACCTTGGTTTGTTTATCTAATTTTTTTTTAAAATCTTGAATCGAATCTGATCGTATAAATATGTATATATATATATATATATATATATATATCGGAATATTTAAGTGTTTTAAGAGTCCCAATTACAAATCTGCCGTGCTTCATGGGAGTGGGTGGAGCCCAGTGCTCCTTTGAGACAATTTTTTCACTGCGACTCTTTAATTGGTGTAATTTTTTTACAGATTTTTTTACTTCCAGAACCAATGCTCATGCTCTATAGAATACAGGCTTGACTTGAGTTGCACACTCAAACGGACAGTATTCAATCCTCTATTGTAAGCTGCTGTGTGGACAGGAGTAAATACAGTTGTCAGTCCAAAACACTGACACTGGGAACGTAGCGTGGGTATTGTGGGTGACTTGTATCTTTACGGGTGTTGATGCTGTGGCCTCATCAGTGGGAGGAGCTTCGGTCGTTGGCCACATCCTGCAGGCGTCTGAGCAGAGCCGTCTGATTCTCCTGGCAGAGCCTTTTGGCGGGAGACTGCTGCTCTTCCTCCAGGGCGATACTTCGCTTCTTGGTGGGCGTCTCGCCCGTTCGGATCATGCTGTTAATCTCTCGCAGCCGCTGTGAGATAAAGTGATAATTTTGATGAATCTGAAGAGTGGATCTGAAAATGAAATGTTTTTTTATATATATTTAGTTCTTTTACATTGGATGGGCTTGAGCTGACGTAGTAGAAGATCTTGTCTCGAGGAGTAATTGGGCTGCCGGTCTTGTGTGGAGAGATGTAGATGGAGTGATTGTGGGACAGGAGCACCCGGCGTGGAGAACCAATGCGGACAGAGGGATACGGACAGAGGGGCGGAGCTTCAGCCTGCAAACACACACACATCTGCAGATATAAATCTGAATCAACACTGAACTCACAATGTCTTTTGACAGCTGCTTTACAGCAGAATTTGAATTTGTCTCCTGTTTATTACTGTGAAGCTGTTTTGAAAATTTGTATTTTATAAAGTGCTATAGAAAAAAAGGTAACTTGACTTGAGACCACAGTAACACAGAAAGTTACCCCATTTTTCGGCGAGTTGCTGGAGTAACGCAGAGCAAACTGTTTGATCTGTTTGATGTAGACGTTGTTGTAGAAACAGATGAGGTCTCCCCTCTCCTCCTCCTGCTCTTGGGGGACCCCAGGGGCCCGGGTCGGGGTGGATGGGGTGCTGCTGGGCTGGGGAATGGGCAGAGTGCTGCTGGAGCGCATGGACACGGGACTGCTCTCACCGCTGCCTGTAAAGCAGAATAACAGGGAGATATTGTAATGAATTAACAACCTTCAAATGATTTCTGCATTCCTGGGGAGGTTTGGACCTTGTGGAATTAAATAATACAGTCATAACAAAAATATTTTTTTCAACTAACAACATGCTGTATATCATCAATAATCAGTGCATGTGCAAAAGTTTCACATGTTTTTTTACATTTCTCATTTTACATGAACTACAGAAATACCACTGTGATGCAAGAAACCAAATGTATTAAAAATGAAATGTATAAGACTATTAAATCGTATAATTGTAATTCTAATTCTAATATTATAGTAATATAATATAATAGTAATGCATTCTTCAGAAATATCATGTAGCTTATCTCTTCTGGGTCAAAAACAGACCAGAATGCATCATATGGGTTCAAGGCTCGAACACAGAAAAAACATCTGGAAAACATTCACTAAGAACGAAATGCACGGCTGTTGTTAGTGGTGTTCGTTTGCACTATGTCAGCATTGTTTTATCACTGGATTTACTATTCACCGGATTCTAGTGGGTGCATCATGTGATTCTGTGGGTGTGTAAATTAAAGAACTACCAAGACAGCAGACAGTCCAGTGACAAAAGCTCTGTAACGTGTGTCTTACCTTGTTCTTGTCCTCCCTCTGTGGGTGAGCACTGTCTGTGGGTGTTTTCACTGTTTCCTGAGTGGCATCTCTTTCTTCCAGAGATCAGCACGCTCCTGTATACCTGAGATACCATTGTCATCTTTATTAATATGTTTATCGTGATTGTTTTACACATGCGCTGAAGTTACACTCACACTGCTGCTGGCCTGAGGTTGAGATCTGTAGCACTTCATGATGTTCTGAAAGGACTTGTCCTCTTTCGTCACCTGAACAATTAACAAAAACATTAAAGCAGCCATTTTTCCTGCTCTTTTGAAATACTGTAACACGCAACCAAGATTTCACACATCATTGCATTGCATTAATACAATTTTGACATACGTTAATCTACACTTTATGAAAATGACCAGTTGCATATAGATACACCAATATTTAACACCAATATAAATGGCTATAACATTTGTTTAAATACCTTAGTCATGACATAGATGGCACACATGAGGAGCTGGTCCAGATGTCGGTCCATCATGAGGTCAGTGCAGTGCACTAGTGAATACTCAAAACATGTCCAGATTTTCCTGCGCAAATCTGTGCTAATGTCCAATTTAGCACACAAGTCTCTGAGACGCACACTAGCAAGGTGATACACCTGATGGGGGAAAGGGGCATTATTTAGGGTTGAATGACATCTATTGATTTTGGGGTTTTGGTGGACTAGATCTTCTACACACATTGCTGCTGCCAATAGACACACTACTGGGAACATGTTAGATATGCTGCTGCTGCATAAATAGGCACCTCTAACATGTAGACAGGTGGTGCTGGGGGAGGTGGAGGGATTCAGAAGAACAGATCTCACTGTACCTTGCGGAAGAAAAGGCAGAGGGAGCCAGTCTTTTGTGCTCGTTTGGTGGGTGTTCCCTGCTGAGGACTCTTCCTGTCTGGTTTGGCAGGGCTGGGGTTGTTCTGGACTGTGCCTGTGGGTGTTGCCGTCAGCTGCTGGGTAGTCAGGGTACCTGTCAGAGCCTGGGCACTGAGGGTTGGCAGAGCCCCCCCACTCTGACCTGTCACGCTCACTTGCACCGGGATAAATGTGATCCCACCGCTTTCATTTGCTATCCCTGCAAACAGTTAAAAAACTTTAAGAATTAAAATTGTAATTGCAAGATACCATGTTATGTCTGTGGAAATTAACTTTTTTGTGTAATTATGAAAATGTATATAATACGACTTAATTTTATTATTTTATTTATCTAGTATATATCTAGTTCAGTCGGGAACTCTATATGTCACCGGCTGATTGGCCTCTGCTCATTCTGCAACCAATGAGAATGCTTGCTCAACTTTTAGTCTGATTCAGTGTTTGCTTTAAGCCCTGAAACCCTCCACCTCCCCCAGCACCACCTGTCTAGATATGCTTAGGGATTTATGTATGTCTATTCATGGAGCAGCAGCATATCTTACGTGCTCACAGTAGCATTTTTTAAACTTAATAACAGACATATAAAGGTACTGATGATAAAGGATGATGATAGATTATTTTGCACCTTGGACCGGTATGGTGACCGTCTGGCCATTGTTTGCTGTGACTGTTGCTGTTGCCATGGTGACCACAGTCTGTCCGGCTGGGATGGGGCTGACCAGAGATGGCTGCGCCACTTTAACAGGTTGAGCAGGCTCAGAGGTTGAATCTCCATCAACGAAGAGGCGGCGACAGGCCGTACCAGTAGGAGGCGAGTTGTAACGGTCATGGAGAGATGTAGGGGATGGAGAAACTCCTACAGGAAGAAAAGAAACAACATATTAAAATATGCACATTTAGTTTGTTTCAATAAATATACGAAAAAAACATATTGTATTCAATCACAGTGCTTGTTTAATTCTCAGTAAAATACCTTTTACTGAGATATTACTGCTGAACCCACTCTTGCTGGGAGTGTGTGTGTTGTTTCCTGAACTGTCTTCCAGGTGTTGAGGAGGCATTACCTGTAATTCATTTTGCACATAAGTATATTCTTTTAAAAGTGCATTATTCATTTACTATTTTAAAAAGTATCCTAAAATGTACTTCTTTTTTCACAAGGGACAGCAAACATCATTGATCTTGTTTATGTGGTTATACGCCGTTATATTGTTCTGACCTCCTGGCAGGCAGGGACGCAGTTCTTGGCCTCTCGGATGCTCTCCCAAAGTGGGGAATTTCCTTTCCACGCCAAAGATTCTAATACCTGCTCCTCAACATGGTTCAGATGTTTGACTACCTCCCGGAAAAGACCCTCCTCCGCCCGTACCAACAACTCAATCACCTGTGAGTGAGATAGAGAGGCTCTTGTGGATGAATGCATACAATTTTCAAGGTTATTTTCTTTCTTTATAATCAGTTACCTTATAAAAATGATAAGCAGGGAGGTCAAAGATTTGCAGGACTCTGGGAAACTCTCCCGGGGGTCGATATGAGAAGATGATGATCTCCAGGCAGCAGACGATCAGTGATCGGTGAAGTAAATCCTGCTCTAGAATGCCCTGAGACGCATGATATAACATTCAGCAGACAGAATTATCTAAAGTGTGCTGCTTATATTCAGTAGTTTTGCAGTAGGGTATACATTCTATTCATGGCTTATTTAAGGCAAATAGTGAGATTTGTATGAAGATGACACCTACAGACAGGTCCATGTCTCCAAGCCGTTTCTTCTCCTGGTTGATGATCACTTCCAGTGATTTGTAATAAAGTGCTTCAGCCAAGCAAAAATACTTCACTGCAACATCTGTGGAAAAGGATGGCCCCAATTATTTGATAAATCAACAAATGATCAGTGTCTGAATTGTGGGAAACTACAAATGAACTACAAATTAAAGAAAATGAGAAAAATATGACATAAGGAAATATGAAGACGCACACCTCTTGCCAGACTCTTGTTTTCCTCTCCTGTTCCCTCATAATTCTTAAGAAAAATCTCTGACATCTCCTTCAGTCTGGCTGCTATGGACTCGCTGGGGTCTCTTACACATGATCTGTGTTTTTTAAACAGAAAATACCAGTGATCACTGGAATCACTGCAATCACAATCACTAGAATCCCATTTCACTGCAACTTTTAATATCACATTTCACAGGAATAACTTGTGTCACATTTTACTGCAAACAGTAGTATCACATTTTATTTGTATCATGATTCAATTAAACACTATTTTCACTTTTTACTGAGTTCACAATTCCTTGGAATCACTGGAATCAGTTTCCTTGATCATCTGGAATCACTGGACAAATGACTTTCTGGAATCAACATTTTACTAGTCTCTGGAGTCAGATTTACTGGGCTCTCATGGAAATATCTGGAGTTATGTCAATTTATTGGACAAACAATGTATTGGAATTGCCGTTTTGCTGGACTCTCTGGAATCACAGATTTACTGGACTCTCTGGATCAAAGTTTTACTGGATAATAACACATTTATTACTACACTCTCTGGAATCAGAATATTACTAGACTCTTGAATCACAGTTTTACTGGGCTCTCTAGAATCACAGTTTTACTGGACTCTCTAGAATCACAGTTACACTGGACTCTCTAGAATCACAGTTACACTGGACTCTCTAAAATCACAGTTACACTGGACTCTCTTGAATCACAGTTTTACTGGACTCTCTGGAATCAGAATATTACTAGACTCTTGAATCATAGTTTTACTGGACTCTCTAGAATCACAGTTTTACTGGACTCTCTAGAATCACAGTTACACTGGACTCTCTAGAATCACAGTTTTAGCATACTCTTTTGAATCACAAATTACTGGACTCTGGAATCACAGTTTTACTGGAGTCTCTGGAATCACAGTTTCACCCGACTATGGAATCACATTTTTAATGGACTCTCTTGAATTACAATGTTATTGGAATAACAGTTTTCCCAGACTCTCTGGAATCACAATGATACTGGACTCTGGAATCACAGTTTTACTGGACTCTTTGGAATCACAGTTTTACCAGACTCTGGAATCATATTTTTTACTGTACCCTCTGGAAACAGTTTTACTGGAATCACAGTTTTACTTGACTCTCTGGAATCACAATATTACTGGACTCTGGAATCACATTTTTACCAGACTCTCTGGACTCACTTTTTGATTGGACTCTCTGGAATCACAGTTTTACTGGACTCTCTGGAATCAGTTTTTACCGGACTCTGGAATCACTTTTTTATGGAACTCTCTGGAATCACAGTTCCCATTCAGGAACTCGAGCTGCATCTGAAGACACTTTGGGAACACCCCCAGCATGACCATGCTCTGAATTGTATGTGTAATCAGTCAAATGGAAGGGCGAGATGTCATAGTCATTTAATGTCAAATGCAGAAATGTTAATCCATGCATTTATGACCTCAAGGTTAGATTATTGTAATGCTTTATTGGGTGGTTGTTCTGCACCCTTAGTAAACAAACTACAGCTAGTCCAAAATGCAGCAGCAAGAGTTCTTACTAGAACCAGGAAGTATGACCATATTAGCCCAGTCCTGTCAACACTGCACTGGCTCCCTATCAAACATCGTATAGATTTTAAAATATTGCTTATTACTTATAAAGCCCTGAATGGTTTAGCACCTCAGTATTTGACTGAGCTCCTTTTACATTATACTCCTTTATGTCCGCTACGTTCTCAAAACTCAGATCAATTTGATCAAAATCTTCCATGCAAGACGCGTCAACTTTCAGCATTGACCCTGTGCTAGACAGTGCGACTCCTGTGACCTGTACCTGAACGCTCAGGCACACTAGCGAGCCAGACAGCCGTGCCTCTACTACCGCAGGTGAATATGAATATTAATTTTCAACTTCGAAATTCATTTAACTATTCAAATGTATATTCGAATTTAGAATATTCATTGACAGCCCTACATTGCACTGTCCCTTTTGGTTCTCTCTGACTCTGGGGCTGGATGCTATGATACAGACGTGGCCGAGGCTTCGTCTGTACAGAGTTCTGGAGAGAATGCGCTAGGATGGGGTCCATCTTCTGCTAGTAGCCCCACTCTGGCTGGGCCGAGTATGATTCTCGGACCTGATTTCTCTCCTCGACGACACTGCATGGGAGATTTCCTTTAGGAGTGATATTCCATCCCTTACAGAGCTTTGGATGTTATGGCTGTGTCACCTGAGGGGGCACAGCTCATAGCTTCCGGTCTCTTAGAGGTTGTTGAGACCATCCTCCTATCAAGAGCTCCCTCTACGAGGAAACTGTACGACTTGAAGAGGAAACTTTTTTAATTCTTGGTGTAAAGACCGCCAGCTCGACTCAGTTAACTGCCCGGTTGGTACAGTGCTGGAGTTCCTGCAGGCGCGGTTGTCCACAGGGTTAACCCAATCCCCCTGAAGGTCTATGTGTGCCATTGTGGCCTACCACGCCCCTCTCTGTGGCCATTTAGTGGGAAGACATCCCCTAGTTACACGTTCCCTCTGCGGTGTGCTGAGGCTGAGGCCTCCAGCCAGAGAAGCTTATAATAAGTGGTGGATCAGAATGCTAGTCCATAGCCTTGAGTCCTCTGATCTCCCCTCTCCTTTGGGGGTCAAGGCTCACTCCTCCAGAAGTTGGCCTTTGGGACAGCTGATTCAGCTTACTTTAGCCACTTCTAGCTCCCTTTACTCCCATCTTAGTTGTGCTCTTCCACACTAGGCAGGGATTTGTAAGTCTGGAGGTGAGGGGATTATCATTCCCAAAGTGTCTTCAGACACAGCTCAAGGTCCTGAAGGGGAACATCTCCAGGTTATGTATGTAACCCTGGTTCCCAGAGGTAATGGTACACTGCATCTCAAGGCCATACTTCCGGAATTCCTGCGAGCACTTGCTTCATTCCTAGAAGATGACCCTGGTTCCACATCACATGCTTTTATAGTTTCCTGGTCGCTATGTCTCCCGCCTATGACGTCTCGCCCTTCCTTTGGACTGATTACACATAAGATTCAGAGCATGGTCTCGCAGGGGGTGTTCTCAAAGTGTCTTCAGACACAGCGTCTTGTTACCTCGGGGAATCCGGATTACATAAGTAACCTGGAGACATTTTACTGGAATCACAGTTTTACTGGACTCTCTGGAATCACAGTTTTACTGGAATCTCTGGAATCACAGTTTTACGGGACTCTCTGGAATCACAGTTACACTGGACTCTCTGGAATCACAGTTCTAATGGACTCTCTGGAATCACAGTTTTACTGGACTCTCTGGAATCACAGTTTTACGGGACTCTCTGGAATCACAGTTTTACGGGACTCTCTGGAATCACAGTTACACTGAACTCTCTGGAATCACAGTTCTAATGGACTCTCTGGAATCACAGTTTTACTGGACTCTCTGGAATCACAGTTTTACTGGACTCTCTAGAATCACAGTTTTACTGGACTCTCTGGAATTACAGTTTTACTGGACTCTCTAGAATCACAGTTTTACTGGACTCTCTGGAATTACAGTTTTACTGGACTCTCTGGAATCACAGTTTTACTGGACTCTCTGGAATCAAAATATTACTGGACTCTGGAAGAACAGTTTTACTGGACTCTCTGGAATTACAGTTTCACTTTACTCTCTGGAATTACAGTTTCACTTGACTCTCTGGAATCACAGTTTTACTGGACTCTCTGGAATCAAAATATTACTGGACTCTGGAAGAACAGTTTTACTGGACTCTCTGGAATCACAGTTTTACTGGACTCTCTGGAATCACAGTTTTACTGGACTCTCTGGAATCAAAATATTACTGGACTCTGGAAAAACAGTTTTACTGGACTCACTGGAATTACAGTTTCACTTGACTCTCTGGAATTACAGTTTCACTTGACTCTCTGGAATCACAGTTCTACTGGACTCTCTGGAATCACAGTTTTACTGGACTCTCTGGAATCACAGTTTTACTGAACTCTCTGGAATCACAGTTACACTGGACTCTCGGGAATCACAGTTTTACTGGACTCTCGGGAATCACAGTTTTACTGGACTCTCTGGAATCAAAATATTACTTGACTCTGGAAGAACAGTTTTACTGGACTCACTGGAATTACAGTTTCACTTGACTCTGGAATCACAGGTTTACTGGACTCTCTGGAATCAAAATATTATTGGACTCTGGAAGAACAGTTTTACTGGACTCTCTGGAATCACATTTTTACTCGACTCTCTGGAATCAAAATGTTAATGGACTCTGGAAGAACAGTTTTACTGGACTCCCTGGAATCAAAATATTACTGGACTCTGGGAGAACAGTTTTACTGGACTCCCTGGAATCAAAATATTACTGGACTCTGGGAGAACAGTTTTACTGGACTCTTTGGAATCACAGTTTACTGAAATACCTGGAATGTAAAGCTTGTTGGAATCACAGGACAGTGGAATCAATACAACACAATTCTATCTGATTTCATCAAACTGTGATTGCAGGTACTCTGCTTCTTGTATTTGGGTATATGCAGCAGATAGTGACTAACTATCTCACAGTGTCTCGCATAGCAAAAGGTAATATGCCCTCACCTGAATATGTCTCTGAGTCTCATGCTGGGTCTATATTTGAATCCTGTCAGCAGAGTGTGCAGACGGCCCACGCTCTGGATCGCTGTGGAAACGGGAGTACCCACGCTGCTCTCTGGCACGTACCTCCTTCCAGTCAAAGGAGTGGACACTTTCAGAGCAGATGCCTGTGAAACAAACACACATGTTTACTGATAACATCACTGCTCATTGTTGAGAATCATTTTTATGTGTATTTAAGTTTGTTGGGCATACATACCGTCATTGAGTTCTGGAGGAGGTTGGTCAGTCGTTCCTGGTTCTCTGTCCCTTCACACAAACAAGGTCCTGGGGTGCCAATGTCTTCTCTGGCCGCTTCTCCCAGAAATATCCTCTCATCCAGAGAACCAGATGATAACACGTGTTCCTCATAAACACGGTTCAGCGAAGCACTGAAGAAACGGAGAGATTGAGGATATCGTGAACTACAGGAGAAACGTTTGAGCAGCTTCATGTGGAGTAAGTGTTGAACTGAAAAGAGACACTCACAGACTGTCACCAAAATTCACCGGCTCTAAAAACCCTGTCAGCGTGTCCTCTTTCCCTTTCAAAACCTGTGAAAGAGAAAAGGTAGGAAATGTTGCATATACTTTGCCAAACTATTTTAATAAAGAAATAATAATAATAATAAATGTTACAATTATAAAAATATCACAGTACTTTTTAAAGCCAGTTTAAAGAAAACATGAAATATAATTTGCAACACATTTACCATGTTTAACATTAAATATTCAAAATATTTAGTGAAAACTCTGAATTGTTGGAAGAGTCAATTTCGAAATAATTAAGATTAAGGTTTTTAAAAGAAGTCTATTATGCCAACCAATACAACAATACAGTAAAAATGGTAAAAATGATTCATGTTCAGTGGTTAAAACATCCCTTTTGTTATGGAAACATTTTTTTTTGATGAATATAAAGTTCAATGAACAGCAATTTTTTAAACAGAAATCTTTTGTAACATTATATTTAATATAATGGTAGTGTATTTGGATACACTGAAATAACATTATATGTGGGTGAACTGATTTAAGAAATCAGCATATTATAATGATTACTGAAGGATCATGTGACACTGAAGACTGGAGATATGGATAAAATAAATTTTAAAGATATTAAAATTTAAACTATATTATAATGCTTTTATATATTGTTTTTTATTGCAATTTTGACAGATGCAGCCTTGGTGAGCAAAAAGCCCAAAAGTATCAATCATACTGAATATCTAGTGTATTTCCAGTACCTTGCGCTCAAAGAGTTTCTTGATGAAGGGTTTCCAGAAATGCTCCTTTGCTCCTTTGGCCTCCAGCACCAGCCCATCATGAAGCTCACACAGCTTCTCTATGAAACATAATGAACCCGGGCCGGGCTTATAATCTTTACTGTTGAAGTCCTCAGGCAGCCCTGCACACAAAACGAGCACAAACCAATGTTTGTTTGACCTTCTGTGATCTCCTTCTGTCTGGACATCTGATCCCAAAAGAAATGTCTCATTTTGGTTTTTAAGAAGAATGAATGCTGTGTGGGACCTTTAAAAGATGGGTTGAGCAGATCTTTACGACTAGAGCAAAGGAGAGCGTTGCAGTAAACCAGATCCAGAGCACACAGGAGCAGATGATACGAGTTCACCAGATCATCACTGATCATTGGAAAGTTTCCTACAGGACAGAGGAGAAAAAATAAAAATCATGTGATAAAAAAATGTAAATAATAATAATAATAAATGAGGGTTTAGTGGTGGTCCTACCAGGGTCTCTAATGACAATTGATTGTAAAAACCTTTTTGGTTATGGTTGGAACCTTTATACTTAGCTATGAATGTGAAACTAAACTAAACAATCTTTCAAATGTGTTACGGAAAAGAGCCGAGCGCAATAATCCTGAGCAGGAAAACACAGCCGTTCAGTCTAAAAACATATATCAAGCAGACAGGTGGCCAACTTTACTGCAACAACAGGAAAAGTCTGCAAAAAATGAACATGTGCTGTTAGGCCACAATGCCTGGATTTATCATTTCCTGTTTAATTCATTTCAAGAGTTACAGTACCAGCCTGTACAATGCAAAGCATTAAGCCTATAAAGCGATATACAGTAATAACAAATCTCAAATCAATCTCAACCAGATAACAAATTTAGGTTACAGTGGAAAATTGCACTGAATACTGTATCCCACAATGCAATGCATTCAATTAAATCCCTTCCATTTAAAGTGTGACGAATGAAACCAGCAGTGATTTTGAGCTTAACTGGAAACTACTTGACTTATATATTACTATCAAACATAAAATACATGTTTTTATTTTCTAGATTACTTTCCAAGATAATAATCTAACTGTCACTCACCTGAATGCATGCTACACGCAGGCCAGAAAACATACAGTTTTCACATTACACTATACATCAGATTTCCAGTGCACAATAAAACACAATATCAAGTTAAGCTGAATTAAGTTTGCTGCACTTGGTACTTACATGCAGTTTCTCACTTCATTCCTCAAATAACATGACTTTTGATCTTTAAACAGCGGCAGGCTCTTTTCCCTGCATTGAGTTCTGCAGAATGAGGGATTTTCCTCCAGGATGGGATGTAGAGGGACACAGATCTGCCCCAGTGGCCCGCTGAGCTTTACTCAAACACAGACAAGTCCTGACTTGTCATCTGGGCTGTTGCTATGTTAAGTGACGCACGCAGCACACGAGGAAATAATGCACTCAGCCGGTGTCCTCTTGCTCTGCTGCTCTCTGCTTTTTAGGCTTGACTTTCACAATTTGCTTCTTAAATATTTTTATATTTTCTCGTATAAAAAGGAATGTAAGCTCAATTTAGGTTTGAGCTTCATGCATTGCTAATTGCATGATGTGCAGAATTATATTAAATTAAAATGATGCACTTAGTAGATGCTTTTATCCAAAGCGACTAACACTGTATTCAGGCTAACATTTTTTACCTAACACGCGTTCCCTGGGAATCGAACCCACAACCTTGTGTTGTCAATGCAATACTCTATCACTGAGCCACATGAACATTGTTATTATATGGCAAAGTTCATAAAGATTTACAAATGAATCATTCATGAATTGCTCAGAAGATTATTTAAAAAAAGAAAAAAAAAAAGAAACTGCGGCTGAAAAACAGGATCTGAGTAAATGTATCCAGATAAAACTGTTATTTGTTTCTCAAGATGAAGGGAAGGAAAATTAATCAGAAATATTTATATTTACAAAAAAATATTTACGGTATATAAAAATAAGTGTAAATATTACAAATCAGGTGAATCTCAGGAAAACGTTTAAGACCATATTCAGGTCAAGTTTCAAGATGTGATACATTTTGTTTCAATAATGAAAAAATAATAATTATAATAACAACAATTAAAAAAATAATAATATATTAATGATAGAATTTAATTTATAATGTATAATTACATACAATGTATTTACATTACATTTCGGTTCAGTATACCGTACATGAGTGGAACTGAATCTCCTAGTTTTATATTTCTCAATATAAATGAGATCTTATTGCAGCATGTCTGATCTTGCAGCTCAATCACTCAACAAGCCAAGTTCAGCCACAGCATTAAACGAAGTGATGGGCTTGTGTTGATGTGCTCTGTCCCTGCTGGCCCCTGACCGGATCAAACATGCCTGCACAGGCCCACATAATGAGCACAGGTCACATGATCAAGCTCTCTGCGCTCTCAGCCAATGACGGCCTGTCCTTCTGTCAGACTCTTGAGGGACACTACAGGAGGAACAATCCCATGAAGCACTGCACCTCCTCCTCTCTCATTACAGCAGCTCCTCTCTAACGTCAGCCCAACGTTATTTAGCGTAAAGACCCATAAAAACGTCCAGCAGATAAATGCTGAAACTATGAAACTGCAATAAGCTGCTGTGAGGACTACGTCATGTTAAGCACCTATCAAGTAGAAATAAAATAGATTTTTTTCTTGTTCTCATGAAATATATATGTGATGTACTATGCAAACATGATACCCCAAATATTTACTGAAACAAACAAAAAAAAAGCACTTGAAAGGCTTTATGATGATGCCATTACTATGTCCGTTTACACATCAACATTGTGTATTCAGTATAAACTGTGTCCGTATGTGAGGGCTACAGTCACTGGAGGTCATCTGCATATAGAACTCTTAAAGGTACAGTAGCAATCTCTACCTACATCAGAGATAACAAACAGTACTAATACTGCTGCTCTTTTATAGTTTGTTTGTATGTAGCCGACTGTTCAAAAGTGTGGGGTCAATATATATATATATAAGAGAGAGAGAGAGAGAGAGAGAGAGAGAGAGAGAGAGAGAGAGAGAGAGAGAGATACAGTACAGACCAAAAGTTTGGAAACATTACTATTTATAATGTTTTTGAAAGAAGTTTCTTCTGATCATCAAGCCTGCATTTATTTGATCAAAAATACAGAAATAAACAGTAATATTGTGAAATATTATTGCAATTTAAAATAATAGTTTTCTATTTGAATATACTTTTAAAAAAATAATGTATTCCTGTGATGCACAGCTGAATTTTCAGCATCATTCCTCCAGCCTTCAGTGTCACATGTAACATCAGTCGATCACATGATCATTTAGAAATCATTCTAATATTCTGATTTATTATGAGTGTTGGAAACAGTTCTGCTGTCTAATATATTTGATCAATAAAAGGGTAAAAAGAACTGCATTTATTCAAAATAAAATAATTCTAATAATATATTTTCTTTCCTATCACTTTTTTTCAATTTAACACATCCTTGCTGAATAAAAGTATTGATTTTATTTAAAAAAAAAAATTAAAAAAAAATTACTGACCCCAAATTACTGACCAGTAGTGTATATTGTTATTACAAAATATTTATATTTTAAAAACATAGCTTCTTCTTCTTTTTTTTTTTTTTTTACTTTTTATTCATCAAAGTATCCTAAAAAAAGTATCACATGTTCTGAAGAAATATTAAGCAGCAGAACGGTTTCCAGCTTTGATAATGAATCATCATATTAGAATGATTTCTAAAGGATCATGTGATAATGATCCTAAAAATTCAGCTTTGCATCACAGAAATAAATGATAATTTAAAGTATAATACATTTAAAAACAATTATTTTAAATTGTAATAATATTTCACAATATTACATGTTTTTCTGTATTTTTGATCAAATAAATGCAGGCTTGATGAGCAGAAGAAACTTCTTTCAAAAACATTAAAAATAGTAATGTTTCCAAACTTTTGGTCTGTACTGTATCTGTATGTAAATATATATGTAAATGCTTTTTTGTTGTTGTTGAAAGTTCACGAACAGACACACACACACACACACACACACACACACATATGACTATATTACTGTTTTACTGCATCAAACAAATTCAACATTGGTAAGTTTAAGAGACTTCTTTTCAAAAATATGAAAATTTCTTATCGACTCCAGACGTTTCTGCATCACAACAAATGAGAGAAGTTGAAGCTTTCATTCAATTCTGAACTTCCACATTGAAATTCTGAGTTACAGTATATAAAGACATGCATGTTTTCACCAGTCTGAAGCTGTAATTAACATTACAGTGTACGAGGAGGACCCTGTAAATGTATGGCATGTTAAAGAGCTCTTTACCTTTAGCATGTATGAACAGGATCCAGCAGAAGTTGAAGACCTCAGTGACGGTGCAGGGATGTCGTCTGAGGACAGAGGAAAGATCTGTCAGCACAGGCTTCTCACAAACACTCATTACCGGCTACAGCCGTTTGTTTCCATCAAACACTATTTTTTTATGCAACGTGTCACATTTTAATTCTCAGTCAAACACAAATCAGGTCTATATGGATCTCCAGTGACCTGTCCTGATATTATTTATCATATGACCATGTGCTTCACAACACATGAAGTGGACAGGTCAGGTTGAAGTACCTCTGTTTCCTGCCCCGGTGCGTTCTGGGTAATTCATCTGTGGGCGCCTTGAAGATGTCTTTGAACAAGGGCACGTATTTCTTAAAGATGACGGAGGTGACGGTGAAGTTCCTCTCTAGTTTCTCAGTGCTCTGCTGGAAGTCCTTGGGCAGGTTGGCCATGTCCTGCCATTTCTTCATCTTACTGAAAAACTCAATCAGGCTGAAATGTAAAATCACCTTATTTAAAGCTCAGTCCAGCACAGTATATTACAATACCCCTCAAGCAATTTCGGAAAAGTTCATGTTAATGTGTCTTTGTTACACATGAGTCATTCTACATTTCAGGGCACGTTTCATGTCCATTTATGGTTGTTATATTACTTTCTAACAACAAAAATCACATTTTAACATATTTCTCAGCATATTAATATCACAGAAATAATCAATGAAATCCAGTTTTTGCAGTGTATATATTTGTCTTTAGTGCAAAAAATTCTATTTATATAGAAAAAAATATTATATTATTTTTCTAATGTCAGCAAAACATCGACTGTGTTACTTACCAAACACAATGCAACTAAAAAAATATTTATCACAATATAAAATTATTGTGACTCCCCCCCAACTCAACATTTTATCTACAATAACCTATTGTTAAGGAGTATATAAACTGACTGTTAGCAATATTTTAGGATTTCAGTTCAAATATATTCAAATTTAAGGTTAACCTGATCAAGAAAGAAAATCAATCAATCAATATTTGATGCATAATCGCCAGCAATTAAAACCTAACCCTAAACCCAAACCTATACATGATGTTACATTATTTTTCTGAGGACGTATTTGTGTAATTACACTATACCAACGACTCTTAAAAAATAAAGTGTGACTAAAATCATATTTAGCATAAACAAGATGAATTCCTTTTTTTTTAGGAAGACCATAAATTCATCACAGCATGCTTAATTAATTGAAGCAAAATATTACATTTGATTTGGGGTTGATATAAGAGCTATGCATGTTTTAACATATCATATACTTCTGGTATTTAGGCATCAGCCCTGTACTGTATGGATATTATTATTAAGACTAATATATAAAAATTACTTTATATTCTCTTATGTTGATTATTTAATAGTAACATTACACAACTTCTCTGTGGCTTACAAACAAGAAGCTGCAAGCACATTACAAACAGAAATGCAGCTCTTTAAATCCCCAGCTGATCTTTAAGTTGTCTTGGGAACATCAAAACATGTCTCTCTCTCTCTGTGTGTGTGTGTGTGTGTGTGTGCAGCAATCACTGAACCGTGTCTTTTATACCTCTTTAGCTCTATCTATATTAACAACAATATAACTCGTTCTGTGACTGACCTCTGTTGTGAAGAGCGCAGGATCCGGGTCAGAGACACATAGTTGCCCTCGGCTGTGCCTTTACCTATAGTGGGCACCGATGAGCGGCACGCCACATACAGAGCACACGCCAACCAGTGCAGTTCACTGCCCTGAGACACACAGACACCAGATAAAACAGCTTTAGCTACAATTAGCCTACGCTAACCAAACACCATTGCCCTCATATCACCATGCTAAAACAGACAGGTGGTTCCTCTAACAATAGCATTTAGTCTTATTTGGTTGCAAGAGTGTTCTTTTAAGGCCCAAACATAAAATAATATTCTCAGAAAGTTGCAGGAAGGTTTTTGAGACAACCAAAATATCGTTCTTCCCTGATAACAGACGTAAATCATGGAAATGTCTATTTGATGTCTGCATTTACATCTGATATTTTTTACAGTATATGCTCACCTGCAATATAGTACGTCTATATCTTATCAGATGTCAAACAGACGTTTATTAGATGTCTTTATGATTCAGAATGCATGTTAAACATCTTACAGACATCTATCAAGTGTTTCTACACAGCAAATGCTTTCCAGATGAAGCCATCTTTAATAGACAGATGTATCTTGGAGATGTATGTGTGCTACCTGGGTTGGTTGACAATGTTGCATATGTACCATGAAAACAGAACTGGATTCTTAAAAGTAGAATGGATGATAATAATTCTGTAACATGGTATTTGACATAAATCGTGCTTTTACCATTTACTGTAACTGCACCATACAGTATCAATGCTGTAATGTTTATATATATTATTTTCTTTCTGCACAAGTTCAATAAGGTGACATACATGGCATAAGTGGTGCAGATGCATTTTAACGTATAAGCACAGCTTGTCCTTTCTGTACATTATTATGATCGTTTGGCTGTAAAGGTGTCCATTCAGATAAAGCCGCTGATGATGTCACACGTAACTCAGCCTCTCACGCGCATTATGCACTCAGGTCGAATGCGGAATGTGCACATACACATATTTAAACATTCTTTGACACATTAAAGCGCATAATTTGTACACAAAATATAGAAATAAGATGTTAACATGTCCATTCGAAACGAATACTACTGAATGCATGCATATTTGCGTTTATAGATGCGTGCACTGGGCCTGTAGCCTATATTATGAGCTCGCTTTACCTCCAGGGTGTAATTTTTGCTGATATTTTCATAACTCCTCCATGCCTCGTTACTCGACTCCTCATCCATATTCAGAGCTCGACACAGATCTTCAAATGCATGTCTAGTTTTCACCAACGTATCTTCTTCCTCGCTCATTTTTGGGGTTTTTCGTGAGCGCGTAGATGTAGAAATATACGAGTGATTTGTTTCTTTGTTTGCGATACAAGAAAAGCAAACCGCTATTAAATTAACGGGGGTGAAATAAGAATTAAGTTATTTATTTCATGACAGCGCGAGCGACTGTACAGTTCTTGCACGGTGTAGCCATTTAAATGTCCTTTGACTGACAGCTGGCGTCTGCCTTACTTGAGTTACGCTGAGCGCGTGTCGATGCCGACGGAATGAGAACTTACGACGAGTTTCTGACGTAAGTATAAAAGCGAATGCCGATCTGTGCGAAGAGCCTGTCACACGGAAGTGGAGGTCCCGCCCACTTTCTGACTTCAATATGCCATTTCCCCTTGACTTAACTCATAAATGGCTGTTTTAAGACTCTAAACCCGACAGCCTGCATTTCAGCTTTTCGATACAATTTTAATATAGGTCAAAGAGTAAATCAGACCGTTGCTGTGTTTTGTTCAATAGTCTGTTTTCTCTACTGTATACTGTATAAGCACATTACGCCGCTATTCCCTGCAAGATTTGTTCTGGCATTCAGACGAATGGGTGACATATTGTCGTGAAGGGAACGAATGGTTACTTTACACTAGCATTTAAAAGTAGACGCAACAGATGTTTTTTGAGCGCAGTTCTAGGCACGCGAATACGTCACGCCGTAAAAACTCAATTTCCCATGAGCCAGTTGCCGAAAGTGGAGTCAGTTGAAGCGGAAGTGGGTGAGTTGTTTGTTAGCAACAGTCGCTGTGGTCTGTGTGATGCTTTTGAATCGGTGAGATCGTGTTTGGATTTAAATATTTTTGTCTTGTGAAAGGTTTAAAGTACCATGAGTGCTTATACGTTCGTCTACGGTAACGTTATTTTTTGGGTTTAATTCTAATTTTAGTTTGTGTTTCCGAGATAACGTTTCTCCATTTCGGATACAATGGACTTGAGAATGTAATTCTGATATCAGTATCAATGAAGGTATCAAGTAACGTTACACAAGTATCAGATGGTAATGCCATGCTACATTGATACATAACATGGTGCTAAATGTTTACCATATTTATTTGTGTTAATATTTACTTATGAAATTAATACCATAATACATGTCTAAAATAAACATGGTGATACGTTGTATTCTTTTGTGTTTAAAGTTAAGTTTTACTAAAATAAATTACTATAATTCATACTTTCAATGTTCTTCACGTGTGTATTTGCTGTGGGATTTGTTTGATTTCAGTCTGAATGATGTTTGCTCGTGCTGATGAGACAGCTGGCGATATTCCTGTGAAAGACATCACTGTCAGCCCAAATGGAGCCGCTACATTGCCTGGTCGGTATTTAAACAAAAGTATTATTATAATTGACAGTAGTTGCTTAAGTTAAGGGCAGGTAAATGAACAATCCTGTTTGAAACTGTTTCAGAGGCCCTACTGTCTCAGAATGTCAGAGAGAGACAGAACGTGTCTAAATTCAGCAGGGAGGAGCTGGAGGACAAATTTCTACGGCTGCAGGATGAAAACCTCACGCTTAAACAACATACATGCAAACAAGAAGACAAGATCCGCAGGTTTGATCAATCATTCGATTTTAAACATGTAGATTACCCACTCTCATCAAGAATGGATCAATAACAACAACAATGTAGTACGTTTGCAAATGTTTTTGGTGCTTCAGGATGGCCACCAAGTTGATTCGTCTGGTGAAGGACCGTAAGCAGAGCGAGGGGGGTCGTGTAGTGGGCAGTCGAGATGTGGAGATGGAGGAGATGATGGAGGAGCTGCAGGAGAAGGTTCAGGATCTGGAGAAACAGAACGAAGGGCTCAAACGGCGTCTGTTAGCAACCAAACAGCAGCTGCAGGTGCAGAGCCGCAGACACACTCCCTACAGCCACATCCAACCACGCATCAACTCTGGCCTCCGCAGACTCAGAGACGTCATGCCTATGGCGTCATCACGACCACACACTCCCAAAGCAGGTATCATTCATTTCTATTCTATTCTATTCTATTCTATTCTATTCTATTCTATTCTATTCTATTCTATTCTGTTCTGTTCTTTAATCTACTGTACATTCTATTCTTAATGTGTCCTATTCCACATTCTGTTCTTTTATTGTATGTTATTATATCATATTCCATTCTGTACTATGATTTATAATGTATATTTTATTCTGTTCTGCAGTTCTGTTCTATTCTTCACTATATTCTTATTTATTATTTCTATTCTATTCTATTCTATATTATTTTCTGTATTGTATTTAATTCTGCTATATATCTATATTTTGTTCTATTTTAATTCTACTGTATTCTCCTCTGTAATTTATCTGTTATGTTCTGTTTTCTTTTCTATTCTGCAAAAAAAGTGCTCTATAGTAATTCTGCTCTATTATATTTCAGTTTATATTATATTATTCTATTCTATTCTTTATTCTGTCATCTATTTCTGCCATGTTATGTGTTATATATCTATATTCTGTTCTATTTTTAATTCTAATCTATTCTTGTCTGTGATTTATCAGTTATGTTCTATTTTCTTTTAGATTCTGAAAACAATTCTGTGTTCTACTGTAATTCTTTACCATATAAAGAATGGGCATTATTATCATACAATAATCAATAATATTACCATATATTACCATACTGGCCACAGCTGGAGGTTGGCATAATGTCAGGTTGTACTATCTCTCCACTGGTATTCACTTTGACAGTGGAGATCATAATTCGGGCTTCCCGTTGGGTTGTTGGAGAGGAACATTTAAAAAATGGGTTTTAGCTCCCTCCAATCTGGGCATAGATGGATTGACTACCATCAAAAGGACTAAAGCATGTACCAAGCGGCTACTGGATGAGCTCCAGGGAAACATCAGATGGGCACCAATGGAGATTAAACCCAGAAAATCACGCAGAATCTCCATTGTCAGAGACCAATTTACTAATGACAGGTTATTTATAGCGGGAGAGCGCATACCAATGGTCATGGTAAACCCATCAAAAACCTTGGACGCTGGTACACTGCAGACCTTAAAGACTCAAAACTGATGGAACAACTCAGGCAAGAGACAGTCAGTGGACTCAAGAGAATCAATGGTACAGCTCTTCCGGGGAAGTTGAAGCTGTGGTGCTTCCCTGTACGGCCAATTTCCATATGCAAACTCATTTTATCTCACACCAAGCACCTGTAGTGCCTGGTGAGTAGGCTACACAGTTGAGGAAATGGATTGGGCTACCAAAATACCTTCACAGCATAAGACTGTATGGTAATGGAGCTCTCTATCTTCCTATTTCAAGCCATGTGGAGGAGTACAAAAGTGCCAGAAAAAAGGCTGAAGATAATGTTTAAAGAATCCTGCGATCTCTGCTTAAGAGATGCTGCTCCAACATTGGTGACAGGGAGGAAATTGAATCCAGTTACAGCAGTTGCTGATGCAAAGGCAGCCCTCAGACCCCCCGAGATATTGTGGGGCAAGTCAAATATGGTAGAGGGGGACTTGGGTTGGGAATAAAAACATCTAAACAGCAAAAGACAACAGTAAAGGAACAGTTACACCTGGTGGTAGAGGAGGTACGCCACCAGGAGGAAGCAACTAGATGATCTAGAACAGTCTCCCAAGCCCAACGAGGCCACTGGATGAGGTGGGAAGGTAAAGAATGGCATAAAATCACTTGGAGTGAGCTTTGGAGCATGGAAACCAATGGCGGTTTTCCACTACACAGTACCAGCTCGCCTCGACTCGCTACGACTCGACTTGCCTTTGTTTGGTTTTCCACTGTGTAAAAGTTGTACCTGTACTTGCTTCCAGTAACCTTTTTTCGTATCACCTTTGGCGAGGTTCTGTGCAAACTGAGGCGATACTAAAATGTGGCAGTCCTTTGTTAGGCAAGGGGAGAAAAAGCGGTTTAGGTGCCTGTCCCCTGACGCAGGCCAGCTGAATATAACCAGGGACTGGGGAATACGAGTTGACTTAATCCACAGACTCACTTTACCATTTTAAATTGCAGTCACCAATCTGCATCCAGACCTGGTTCTCTGATCCACCTCCAGTAGGATCGTCATAATAATCCAACTTACAGTCCCTTGGGAAGAGGCCATTAACAAGAAGAAGCTGCGATATGCCAATATGGAAGCTGAGGTAGAGGGGCGGGGATGGACAGTCAGTGTACCCGGTGGAAGTGGGCTGCAGAGGCTTTGTGGCTAGCTCCACTATAAGCCTGCAGAAGGCGTTGGGCATCAGAGGACAGGTCCAGTGGAGGATAGTCAGTAAACTGGCCACTGTCACTAAAAGAACCAGCCACTGAACATCTATGAAAGAGAAGTACACATCATGTACATAATAACATTTCATATAAACGTCAAAGATCCCCACACGTTGACGGCATTGAAAAATTTTAGCGTCTTCATTTATCCATCTTACCATACTAGTCCTTTTTCTTATTATTCACCAGTCTCGCATAAAGCAATTGTTGTTTCATGACTGATTATTGGGTATTGAGGAAAAGAACCATGGACATGGATTAGGCCATGATCCTGGGTTCTTGGTGAACCAAAATCATAGTGTAACAATTACTGCGTCTCGCTGTGTTCTGCTCACAGCAAAGGAGAAAATGTTCTTTGGTGTTGCTAAATGGTGCTAAATTTTGGGATCATAACACCTAGTCATATCATGCAAACTATTATATTTTGCAATTTATATTATATTATGTTCCATTCTGTTCTGTTCTATTCTGTAATCTAAATTATGTTATGTTCTGTGTTATTAATTAATTCTAGTCCAATTTAGTAATCGCTTGAACTTTGTTGGTGGTGAGAATGTTTTAATACATTCTAGATATATAAGTGTCCATTTAGTGTTTACTAGAATATGTAAAAACAAATACTGGTACTGGAGAAAATTATGAAGAGATTGAAATTATGTTAAAAAAAATTTTTTTTCAAAGGTATTGGGCCTGTTGAAGGGGACTTGAGTGCAAAACCACCTCAGGGTTTGTTGCCCCGCTATGGACATAGTCTGCTGGATGAGGCCCGTGCTGAAATCCGCAACCTGTGAGTGCCCAATAGATGTTGCATAATCTCTATTGACAGACCTGCAAACAGAACTGGAAAACATTCAACATTTTTGACTTGTTTTATCTGATAACAGAGAGAATATAATTGAAAGCCAGCAAGCTCAGATGGAGGAGTTGGAGAGATCAGCGGAGATGCTGAGAGATCAACTGAAGAGGAAAGAGAGAGAGTTTGAGGAATCACTCCTCCAGATGAGAGAGCATCAGGCCAGTGGACAGAGGTGCTGCATATAAATAAATATGACTACAGCATAGTTTGAACTGTAAACCCTCTTGTACTCATGAGAAATGTGTGTTTTGCAGGTTAACTATAAAGGATAATGTGGAGATGATCAAACTACAGAAACTGTTGTCTGAGAAAGCAAACACACTCACAGTGCTGGAGGGCAGATTTCTACAGCAACAGGAGGTACGACTGACCGTCAGTACCCCAGTCACCAAGTTATTCCTTTTCAGCCAATTATAATTTATCTGTTATTAGAATTGTGGGCGTATTCTTTGCTTTTTCCTGGATTCTTTGCTCTCTTTGCTTTTTCTCTTTACCTATATTTCATCCAGCACACTTGCATGTGTTTGCATACTACTGTTCAGAAGTTTGTGATCAGTAAGATTTAATTTAAAGCCGTCATATGAAGTTGCTAAAAAAGAACATTATTTTGTGTGTTCTGTGTAATGAATTGTGTTTATGTGGTACAAACCACAAGTGCTACAGTGCTCAAAACTCACGTTTGAATAGTCATTGGCAAATTCTTTATATAAGAAAGCGTATTTACAGGCTGTGAGTCAGCATTATTTGTCAGTACACCAGCATTATGGACTACTCTCCAAGGAAACAGTCCTCATCCAGTATTTGGTTAGATATCTTTGCCCAGCTATTTAAAACTGTTTGATCACATTCTACGGTTACTATTGTGCATAAAAAACGTATGCAACATTGATAGGAACACGGAGATAAAATAAAAACATGTTATTCCACACTATTGTGACCATCAACATGTTTGCTCATTTTATAGCCACACTCAACAAAACTAAATATATGTGAATGCATATATTAATACTAGACACTCTAAAGATCATGTGTACAAGCTTTTGTCATCGTTAAGATCATGTGTACACAAATTTATTGTCATATATTACTGTTAAGACACTTTACTACTTTAGTTTTGGAGCTTTGATGCAGCCATCATCTTCTCAAGGTGCAAACAGGAAATAAGCTGCTATGGTCATGTGACAGTTTGCACTAATCATGTTAAGCTGCACATATTTAATTGAGACCCTTTAATTTTTCCATATTTGTAGGAAGTACACTAAAACATCAGTAAGGTTTTTAGAGCTTTATAAAATGAATACGTCTCAGGTTACGCTTGTAACCATGGTTCCTCAAGGAATCAGGAAGTATGGCCCTGAGAGGCAGCATCTCGTCGGAGGACGCTTTGGAAACGACTATGCCCATGCTGCCAGACTTTCAAATCTCTGCCTAGTGTGGAAGAGCACAGCTAAAGTGAGAGAAGGAGCCAGGAGCCTGACAAGTAAACGGGGACATACCACCCAATGGCCATACTTCAGAAGGGGTGAGTCTTGACCCCCAAGAGAGGGGAGATCAGAGGACTCAAGGCTTCAGGATAGCATCCTGATCCACCACAGAGCAGAGCAATCAGGGGAAAGGCATACATATGAAGCCTCTGCCACATCTGTACCATGGCATCCAGCCCCAATTGAGCTGGATGAGTCAGAGAGAGAACCAGAGGGGACAGTGCAATGTCTCTTGAGTCGCAAACTGGTCCACCTGAACCTGGCCAAGCATTCTCCAATCTGCTTGACCACCTCGGGAAGAGGAGTTTGCCCTGGGACCACCCAAGGATTTGTACAAACGGCGTGAGCGCAGACCCCCTTGGTCGATAAGAGACCACCATCAATGTGGATAAGAGACCATCAATGTGGTCAGTGCGTACCAACACATGGTGACCTCTTAGGTCTGTGGTGTACACAGACTGCGGGCAGGGTGGCCACTCATGACCGCACCCAAACCTTTGAGGGACGCGTCCATCGCGAGCTCCCAGCATCGGGCCCTAAGACAAGAACCAAGGTCTCCTCCACATGTCTAAGGCACGTTGGACCTTTAGCATGCAAAGCAGGTTCCCCCTTGGGGAGGACCCCTTGGTCTTGAGGCACCACTGTAGGGGTCTCATGTACAGCAGGCCAAGAGTTTTCACGTTGGACACAGCTGCCATCAGACCCAGCAATCTCCGAGACTGCTTGACAGTGAGTGACCGGCCTTCTCTCACTCTCGTGACTGCGGTAAGGATCAACTCGCTCTGAGCAGGAGACATATGTGCCTGCATCGTTGTAGAGGCTCACACCACGCCCAGATAAGTGCTTCTCTGTACTGTAGAAAGCACACTTTTCTTGGCGTGAAGTCTTAACCCCAGCTCTTTCATGTGAGCAAGAACGACACCTTAATGCCGAACAGCCATCCGCTCTGATTGACCTAATATCAACCAATCATCAATGTGGTTGAGTTGTGAAAGTGTGGGGATAGAGTGCAAGGCCATAGGAAGAACCGGTATTGGTAGGCTTTTGCCCCCAAACGCAAACCTCAGGAACTTCCTATGATGAGGAATGGTGAAGTACCGGCTGTAGGACCAGGACTCTGCAACTCGAGGAGACACCACCTTGATGGCCTCCGTCCACAGAGAGTGTCTACTTCTGTTCCATTACCAGAGCCTGCTCGGGGCCCACCAGGGTGGGAAAGGTCCTGTTGAATTGAGGAGGAAGAGAACCGAACTGGATTCTGTGGCCTCTCACTACAGTGTGCAGGACCCATTGAGACACGTTTTGCAGTAGTTTTCATGATGCCAAATAGTCTACTAAGGGAATCAGCCTCTCAAGACTGATCTCTGGTGTCATCAGAGCAGTTGGCTCGGTGCCCTGAAACGGCCTAAACGGATAGCAACTGACACACACACACACACACTCAGAGTGCTTGCTGAATGACAGAAGGTTGAATGCCGGCTTCACCGCACATGCTTTAAGCCTCCTGGTCTCTGACGTCACCTGCTTTTGGTGTCTCGTCCATCCATTGGACTGATTACACACGATTCCTGAAGAGGAAACTTTTTTACGGTCACTATTGTGACCGGTGGGATTAAACGGGTTATTAACCACTGATTTCTAGTTGTGTCCTCTTCTGGAAGAATAAAGAAAGTAATTTTGCTTTCACAATGAAACACAGGTTCTCAATTCCAGTCATCGCTCCCCCTGCTCTGCACAATTTGTTTCTGTAATGGCTTCAGACGTTGTTTTATTCGGACGTAAGTGCCCTGCGAAGTGGACATCACAGGATGTTCTGCCATGAGTCCAGTTCGAAGCGAATGTATATGTTCCATTCAAGGTGCATTGGAGTGTACGAGACGTGATTTTAAATTGTATTTATTTACCAAGGTATATAATGTCACACTTGTGTGAAGATGTTTGCACAGCACATATCCGTGAATGATTGTTCTGAAGTGAGGTAAACTTCAAAAGATTTCCCCTGCTCAGGGAGTAGGGAGTAATGAACACTGTGTAGGGACCATGTCAATAGGAACACAGTTCATGCAAAGAGCTCACTTCTGACAAGATGATTATCTGAATCGGGTGTGTTAACAAAGAGAGACATACAAAATATGCAGAGCTGGGGGACGTGAGGACTGGCATTGAGAACCGATGAGAGAGTAGCGCTTGTTGTTTGTCATTTCTTCGATCATAAATGCAGACATAGTTTTATGTTTACGTGATGCGATACAATGCAACGCGTAAGAATACAGTATAAGTCATTATAATCCATAATTCTGTCCCCACTGGATGCAACAAATGGCTCATCTGTAATGGGTTTCATTGTTTTTGTCTTGTCATGGTATGGTGAGGGGCGTAACATTTCCGCCACATGCTTGAGGTATTCGGCCAATCACAACGCACTGGATAGCTGGCCAATGAATTTTTGGAACCTTAAACCACATAAACACATTTCATTACACCAAATACACCAAATAATGTTATTTTTGGCAACATCATATGACCCCTTTAAAAACATGATTCAATATTTTCCTACCTTGATACAATCATCTAAATAAAACACTATCTTAAAATATCTAAATATAATAAAAATAAACATTTTTACGTCTCTACCTTTAAACGCAATTCATCGACATCAAGGTCTGTGTCTCATTTATTGTGCCCTCTGCTGGTGATCATGTCAAGAGCAACTGCAGTTTTTGTAGAGTGTATGTGTTTTTGTAGAGTATGAAGACTCTGAAGGCCAGTCATGATGCAGCGCTGGTGAAGGTGGATGAAGTGAGCCGACAGCTGAAGGAGGAGAGATTAAAGAGTTTACAGCTGGAGACACAGATTCAGACCAGAGCTCTGGACCAGAGACACACACAAGAGGTACAGCTGCCATCATACACATCATACACATTATACACATGATGGCAACATTATCACAGCCAGCAGTGTTAACAAATACTATTAAACATAGTTTTTCTTTGACAGTTGAAATAAAGCTGAAATAAAATGTAAATATTGTAAATATAAGATGAAGTATTGAATTGATTTAAACATAAATAAAAATTAATTAATGATATATAGAAATACTTAAATATAATAAAAATGACAAAAGCACATAAAAACACTACAACTTAAATTAAAATTAATATGAGCAGAACATATACAAATAAAATAGAATTTAAAATATTACGTAGAATATGTAACGAGAACAAGTAGAAAATGTAACCTTTGTATCTATCTACCTATCTCTCTTTCTCTCTCTCTCTCTCTCACCAGTTGATTTTCTGATTTTTTCAGTTACAAGAGAGAATCCAAGATTTGGAGAAGGAGAGAGACCTGCTCAAGGAAAACTGTGATAAATTAGTGAAAAGGTGAGAAGATAAAATAAAAATCAATATTGTTATTGCTCATGCTTAGTATTAAGGGTTTAAACAAATCCCTAGCATTGTGGGGGAGCAGATCACTGAATTTCTTTTTGTCTGTTGTAATAGTGCGTTTGATGTGAGTCAGGAGCAGAAATGGAAGACGAGAGAACAGCAGCTCAAACTACAGGTCGCCCAGCTAGAGATGGCATTAAAATCTGACCTCGCTGATAAAAACCAGATCCTGGATAAGATCAAGACAGAGAGAGGTAACCACACACGACCGCAGGTGCTTTAAAACTGCTGGTGTGTTCAACTATGTTTACATGAAAACGATGTAGTCAAAAACGGAAAAGTTTTTCCTTTGCGTTTGAAAAATGTTCATGTATACACAACAACGTTTTCAAAACGATTCGCGTTTACACGTATCCGCAAACATCATGCTGTATTACGTATGCCAGGCCAGTAGTTGGCGCTGTCACCTTGTTTGTGAAAGCAACCAGTTCCCGGGATTGATTCCGGCATTGAACCCGGGTCGGGGACCTAGTAACATTGCGGGGTTCGACCCGGGACGAGCGCTGTGTGAACAAAAGCCAGATCTAATTCTGTGTCGAAGTGATGACTCGCGTTATCGCGTGACTCTTTTACCGGCTGTTTTAAAGGAAGATCAACGTTCGCGACGAAAACAAATGTGCAAACTGTAATGAAGCAGAGATCAGTTAGTTCTTCAATTTCCGCGCTGACGCCGAGATCGTTTGCTTGCTTCAGTGAAAGTATAACGTGCCTAGCGTTTTCGACTCGTACATTACACGTCACGCGCTGATGTCACGTGTCGTTACGGGATCTTCAGGGGTTGTGTATGAAAGCACGCACATATACCGGGTCATCACTGGCAGTGTGAAAGTGCAAAATCTAGTGACCCGGGAACAATTGCAGGAACACTTTACCTGTGTATTTGCCGGAATGGAAGTGTGAAAAGGGCTTTAGACTCACTGTTTTTTTTTTTTCATTTTAACTGAAGATTTAAATGAAAAACTGATGCAAGAAAACAGGGAACTTCAGCTGCGTTATCTCGAGCAGAAACAACAACTGGATGAAATTAAAGAGCGCATGAAGTCCTTCACCAAGGTAAAGTGCAATATTTGTAGCAGTAGAGAGGAAACATAGCACTTTGAAGAAATAGATCACCCAAAAAAAAAATGACCATGAAACAACTTTTACTATACAGAGGATTTTATTTGTTTCCCATTGTTGCCTAAATCTTATACTGTGTTTTAAAGGAAAGTGAAATAGATGCAGCTGAACTCAGTGAAGCCCTCATGCTTATAAAGGTACACTCTGAACATCTGTTTTACAAATGACTAGATGACTAACTAACATACACTACTGGTCAAATGATTTGGTGGGTCAGTAATTTGTTATAAATGACGTTTAGGTTCGTAGGAGTCAGAAGAGTGGAGAGCTTGGGTTTCTGGAGAAGGTGGAGGAAGATGTGAAAGTGGATGTGGAGCGATCTTTGAGGGAACTGCAGGCCTCTCATGCTGAGACCATCCAAGAGCTGGAGAAGACCAGGAACATGCTCATCATCCAACACAAGATCAATAAAGACTATCAGGTTCGCACTGATAGACTAACAGACCTTAGAAAACCATCACTATCTGTTATCAAGAACTCAATATATAATCAATTTACTTTCTTTACTTCAGTCATTAAAACATATTCCTGGTCAGTATTTCGAAAATCTTAATAGGTACCACAGTGATTTAATGTTCAGCAAATAATAGAAAATATCAGTAGATTTGAAAGAAACCCTATTTTTGGCACTTGAGGGTAAACTTGACCATGGCTAATGTCTTTAAAAGTCTGTATTGTTGTAGGCTGAGGTTGAAGCGGTCACTCGAGCGATGGACGATCTGAAACTTGAACATGAAATGAAGGCTGAGAAGATGGCTCAGCTTCTGGACATGAGAGCTGCCAAGATAAAGAAACTTGAAGGTTTAGCTGCATCCAACACATTATCTTCAGATTTCCTGTGTTGCAGTCATGCTCAGTAAAACTAATTCTACCGGTGTCCTTCCAGCCCAGCTAAAGGACATTGCATATGGAACCAAGACCCATGTGTTCAGACCGGATGTGACCAGCGATGATGTTACAGATGAGTTTGATGAAAGCCTCCGCTTGGCTCGAGGCGAGAACCTTCTGGAAATTCACTTGGGTAAAGCGCAGTTCTCTCCCGAAGCTGTAGAAAGTCTTAAGGACAAAGATCCGTCCACCTTCTGCACGTACGCCTTCTACGATTTTGAGCTGCAGTCCACGGCTGTGGTTCGAGGTACCCATCCAGCGTACAGCCTCACGTCTCAGTATCTGGTGAGGGTGGACGACCTCTTCTTGAACTATCTCCACAGCAGCTCAGTTACGGTGGAGGTTCAGCTCGCTGAGGGTCTGAGCTTCCGCACGGTGGCTGCTGGTCAGCTCAGGTTGAATCAGCTGCTGGAACAAGACGGGAAGGTGTTTGGCACCATTCAGTTAGTTGGTGAGCCCTGAAACCTTTATTTTTTTTGAAGAGTTAATGAAAGTAGAAAGTGATTTAAACTGGGACAGACCCTGAAGCTTTCAGTAAAGTGGTTTCCATCTGTTTGTAGGTGTTACAGATGAGATCCAGGTGTTCGGTGCTCTAGAGTACTGGCTCAAACTCAGGGTTCCTATGGAACAAGCCATTCGCCTTTATAAGGAGAGAGTCAAAGCACTTGGTTACCTCAACACAAGCATGAGGGACAGCCAGGTACTGTTTACAACCCCATCTAGGGCACCATTTCCTGTTTCAAACATGCTAGAATTACTTGATCTTTCTGGTTTATTCTTCAGGCTTTGGTCCCTAGTTCCCCATCATTGATGGAGGGCGATCTAAATGAACTAAACATCACCATACACTCCTGCTGTGATCTCAGATCCAGAGGTCCTCACACCCAACCCAGCCCCTACATCATCTACAAACTCTACCACTTCCCTGACCATGATACTCCAATCATATCCTCCACCAATGAGCCGCAGTTCGAAGATCACATGGTCTTCCCGGTGGCCATGAACTCTGACCTGGATGCGCTCCTGAGGTCAGAGGCTCTGGTGTTTTATGTGTTTGATGATTTGGATGTTGAGAACCA
The DNA here is from genome assembly GCF_023724105.1 of Carassius gibelio. NCBI lineage: Eukaryota > Metazoa > Chordata > Actinopteri > Cypriniformes > Cyprinidae > Carassius > Carassius gibelio. The sequence continues at coordinate 16,509,005 of NC_068395.1, read as the reverse complement.
GCTGTATCTGGGGAAGGCCAGAGTACCGCTCATCTCGCTGGCTCACGATAAAACCATCACTGGTGAGGACAAACACTCGCAACAATTCTACAGACTGAATTTGATTGATTTTTTCAGTGTTAAAGGCCCAATAAAATGGAAAATAAAGTATTTATGTATTTATTAGTGCTGGGCAATGATTAATCGCATCCAAAATAAAAACAAATTTGTTAACATAACATATGTGTGTACTGTGTATATTTATTATGTATATATAAATACACACATGCATGTATATGTGTATATATATATATATATATATATATATATATATATATATATATATATATATATATATATATAAGAAAAATATATAATGTTTGGATATGTATAATATAAATAATATGATTATAAATAAATCTATACAGGTAAATATTTTCAAAATATATACATGCATGTATGTATATATATATATATATATATATATATATATATATATATATATATATATATATATATATATATATATATATATATACCGTACACAAACATATATTATGTAAACAAAAACTTTTATTTTGGATGTGATTAATCGCCATTAATTGTACAGCACTAGTATTTATTTATAAAAAAAAAATTGTATTAATCTATTTCATGGAGTTAATTTATTTTTTAAATATTTTTTTTAATTTGTAGCTTGATATTCTGAATGAATAAATACATTAAATATTTTATATTTTGTGCTTTTTTATTTATTTATTGCATTTTAATTTCAAGTCAAGTCACCTTTATTTCATTTGTGTTTTTTACATTACAGATTGTCAAAAAAAAACAAAAAAAAAACACTAGCCTATGCATTGCTTCTTAAGGCCAGTTGACTCTAAGAACGATAACGATATTAGCGTCCACACCAGCGAATGATATTGTCTGTTTATTCTGGGCCCACGCACGTCTGCCGCTTTAAATACTCCAGCTCGTTACTGCATCTGATTGGCTGTCAGTGTTTATATCGTTCTCTGTGCCTTTATCGTCTTAGTTGTGGTGTGGATTTTTAGATCTATACCTTTATCTAAATCTTTATAGTTATCCTTGGTGTGAACAGGCATTTAGGCAAGTTTATCTTGTTATAGAGATGTTTATATACGACAAGACTGCTGATAAAGATTAGTTTATTTATTTCGACATGAAGACACCTTTTAAAATAGATTTTTGTATTGTGATTTGTATCTTTTTTTTAGGTATGTTTGAGCTCACAGACCCTGAGGGACGTCCGAGCGGCCAAATCAGTGTGACTTTGAAATGGAAGTTCACGTACCTTCCTCCAACATCCTCGGCTATCACCACACTACAGACCACGACACTGGACAGACAGACATCCCAAAACAAGGAGAAGACCCACACAGAGACACAACCGATGACCAGAGACCCTCCACTAATACCTCAGCCCACTGTGTCTGAGGTAATGTGTCCCAAAAACATCCCAGTCCATACATAAATCACTGCTGAATGCATTTTGCTGTTTTGTCAATGTAGAATATATGTATTTGTTCTTGTTCTTCATGCTATAGGCTCCAATGCCCAAACCCAGGCAGCGAACGCTACCAAAATCAACTGCTAAAAGAGTTTCTTTTGTGGATGTTACAGAGCTTGAAAGAAAGGTAAAAGAAAAGTCTGTTCTGGTTTAATTAATGGTGTGTGCTAAGTCAAGCATTGCTAATACTGTTGCTCACATTAAGGCATTAATTAACCCTGAGTATTCTCCTGTACCATGCGTGCACTTCTGGATGTGGTGTTTTGGTGATGCTTTTGCATTTTTGTATTAATAATCACAAGATGGACCAGACTACAGCCTCTGATGAAGGTGATGATGAAGAGCCGAAATCAACTGTGACCCCTGCACCAAAGGTACACTCATTATACTGTGAAATTTACAGTTTAATAGGAATATAATAGGCAATAAAGTTCAGGAATGAATAATATGTGACACTGTGTTCCTCAGAGAGTCCTAGTGATGGAAGCAGGGGAGGCCACTGCGATCAGTGAGGAAGAGGATGAGGAAGAGTCTCATTTCTCCGAGGGTCAGGTGATCACCGCCAGCTCTCAGTCTGACGAGTCGGAGATCTCTGAGGAGCTGCAGGAGCCACTAGCAGGTGTGTCTGTTTAGAGTTACGGAAATAAAATCCTTTTAAAGCTAAAAACATCATTTTACACTGGTAAGGTTATACATTTTACATTTACATTTATGCATTTAGCAGACGCTTGTATCCAAAGCGCCTTACAGTGCATTCAGGCTATAATTTTTATTTTATTTTATTTTTTTACATTTCCAAGTAAAACTAAAATAGACAATAATGAAAATAATAGAAAATAATTAAGTCAGAAATAATGTTTTCATTTTATCCATTAGTATTCATTTTATCTGAGCATGCCAGGCTATGATATTTAAACAAGTTTTGTGCTAAAATATGTTATTTATTCATTTATTTATTTTATATATATATTTTTTGTTTTATAATATTTTATCAGCTTTACATAATTCTAAACCCACACTTTTTTGTGTAAAACGCATTAATATTTTTTTTCTTAGACAATGTTCATACTGATCTTTTCTTAAAAAAAGAAATAAAGTCAATGCAGATGGACAAAATTTTCTAATTTGCAAAAAATGTTGCGCTCTTTCATTATAAAAGCTAATTTGCGTTTGCATATTATATCATATTTCAAGCACTTGAGCATTTTGCCACAATTCAGTTTCATTGTATGGAAAAGAGCAGCTTGACTATAGACGGTTTCAACGGCATCAACATAAACAAACGTTAATGCGCGTGAGCGCTTTTGTGGACCTAACTTAACTTCCGGTAGACTCCAAATAGAATCCATAACACCAGCCAAGTCCCTCTAGAGTAGATAATTTTTGATAACAAACAAAATGTGTTTTCTGTGTGGATCAGGCTGACTTCATGAAAATGCAAATTCATTATTTGCCAGCAGGAGATGTTTTAAAGCATAGACATAAAGCGCGAGAAATAGAGGTTTCCCCAGTAACAGCTGTAAACAAAGCAGAGCTGGTACGCTCACACGCTGCTTTATCAGGCATATAACATGCAAATCTTCCTTCAGAAATACAGCGATATAAAAACACCTGTGCCTCGCTTTGATATTTAAACATAAATGTAAGGAATTATTATTATTAAACGTGCAGTACGTTACGTAACGTTACGTTACTCATATTTATTTAACGAAACCTTTTTGAAACTCGATCAGTTTTAAAATTGTGGCTCCAAAAATAAATAAATGTATGGGAAACACATCCCGCAGCACAACCACCTGAGCCCAACTTCAGTCTAATCATCACCTTGGCTTTAACTGCGTTTGTAGATGGCACCGCAGCCAGACCGATATACACAACACAGACCGGAAGTTAACTTAGGTCCAGGCGTGCGCCCGATGAAACTGTCTATAACTCAAAAAAGGGCTGGGCGATATATCTAATGATATGATCATGCGCATTTAGTCAGTAAATCTGGTTCTGTGATTAGTGGTAAATCGCCATCACCTGCTTTCAAATGGAGCGGCATTTAATAGACAGATTAAATTTATTGCGTAGCTTGTCAGTGATCTACGGCTCTGTCTATTAAATGGCACTACATTTAAGAGCAGGTGATGGCGATTTACCGCTAATCAGGGAACCGGCTTTACTGACGAAATGCGACAATCACATGTGATATATCAACCAGCCCTAATTCCAAACATCTCATTTTGTGTTTTACCAAAGCACGGAAGTCACATAGGTTCAGAACAACATGAAGTTGACTAAAAAAAGCAAGAACTTCATTTTTATGAAAGCTTTAAGTTCAGTGTTTAATTTAAACTCTAATTAGATTCCGTGTTACCACAAACTTAAAGTGCTTCTAGTATATAAACAAATAAAGTTTATGTTTTGTTTGTGTTATTGTGGGCAGGAATGCCCCTGTGCTTCGGCCCTCAGAACTTGTTTTCAGTAGAGCCACATATGAATGTTTTGGTGAACCAATACTTAGTGCTGTGCGGTAGTATTCAGTTTCATATGAGGAAGCAGCTGTGCTATTGTCATTAATATTTCATTTGCTGCTGCCAATAATCTGATGTGTTTTCTGTTGACATCCCACAACATAGATGTTAATGTGTGTTGACCTTGGCCAAGAGGCAGTCTTTAAAGTGTTCATGTCTAATGTCTCTCTCTTACCTGCTGCGGGCCACTTGAGATATATATATATATATATATATATATTTTTAATTAATATTAAGGAAATTTGAAATAATTTGAAAATGGATTAAAAATGTGTCAAATAAACTTACTTACACTTTAGGTGACAACTTCTTGATTCTGTTATCCTATGACAGTATTTTTCACAAATAAATAAATATTTAAAAATATATCGGGGTTTGAGGCATTTGATCAGGTATGAAAAAACATATTATTTAGCAAGCCTGTAACAAGTTTAATTAGTTATTAAAAAGAGCATTTTGGGCAATTCCAGGTAATTTACCAAAGAAATATGATGTTTATTAACATTTATGGTGACATTAACTTTGACTTTGGTGGTTATAGCGCCACCCATGGTCAAATCTGCATATAACTTTGCATGTCGGTTTAGAAATGTTACACTTGTTAAAATGCAAAAGTTCTATCATATTTTTTTGATCATTTTTACATAGAGACTCCAGAGAATTTAACTGCAGTGGTTTGGTTTAGATTAAACAAAAACCTAGGACTAGTTTGCAAAAGTAGGTTTAGATAATCTTGAATAATTAATGATTTGATGGCCAGCAGTGGTTCTAGAGACACACTATACAGTCTGATTGTCGAGCATGATTTATGTGTTCATTAATATAAAAAAGTGTTTGTCTTTGTCAATTGCAAAATGATGGAAAATAATTCACATTTCCTTTGATAATAACATTGAATAAATATTAAATAACTTTGTGAATAAACAAATAAATTAATGATTAAGTAGGTTAATAAAAGAGGAGTTGGAGTATCTAGACGAGTTGGTTTGATAAAAGTGAGTATATGGTTTATCCATTATCGGTCGTGGCGATATATCGGTCAACCACTACCAATGATCCTCTAGTGCTTTACATTCTGTACTGTCAAGTGAGCATAATAAAGATTGCTCTGTTGTCTCTGCAGACATACAGGGTGAGGATGATGATAGCGATGACTGCATTGTTCCTGCTCAGAGCTCACAGCATAAAAAACAGGTGTGTTGTATCACTTTGCATCTGAGTGTGTTTGACAAATGAACAGTGTTTTTCTGTGCTTGACCAATATATGAAATATATTTTCTCATATTTGTGTTGTGCTGTATATATATATATTTTAGCTTAACTTTTCTTTTTAACATGTCTACTCATTTAAAAATAATAAGAAAATAAAATCTGAGATCAGAAATATCTTTTTTTCTTTCTTTCTTATACTTAATACTTTTAATACACTTTAAATTGCAGTTTATTGCTGTGATCATTACACCAGTCTTCAGTGACACATGATCTTTCAGAAATCGGTCTAATATGCTGATTTATTATCAGTTATTATTTTCACACTATCACTCAAAAGTCTGGGTCTGCATTTGTTTTCAAGAATGGAATACTTTTATTCAGCAAGGATTATGTTAAATGGATTAAAAGTGATAGCAAAGAACTGCATTGTTACAAAAGATTTATATTTGAATTAAATGCTGATCTTTTTAAACTTTTTAACTTATTAGCCTTGATAAGCGTAAGAGACTTATTAAAGGTTATTAACATCATACTGATCCCAAACTTGAATTAATCAAGTACCAATCACAAATGAACACACATCTGTATGAACAGGGTGATGTTCATTCAGAGATTTCAATGGTCAGCTTAGTGTTCGCTCACGTTTTGTTTTAAGAGGATTGTGAAAAGAAACAGAGATCTAACAACTACTGTCCGCACAAACTTCATGGCCTAAACACTCCAGCAATGTGGACGGCATGTTTGACTGATTAAATCAAATGATACACGGATTGACAAAGCATCTCCAACCCCCATCATTATAACTGTAGGTTGCATGTCTTCATTAGGAAAGAGAGATAGTTTTGAAATGGTGGACTATTTTTTGCTGGTGTCCTGTCAGATGTAGAGAGTCCCTGAAGATTCAGAGCGAGTCTCACCATGTCAGCTGGTGTGAGGTGTCAGTTGTGATCAGGTCATGTGATGCTTTGCTTCACCAGCCGTCCGAGTGCATTCGTGTGGAGATCGTTTCAATGAGTCTGAAGCCAGGATCAAGAGTGGCGGAAGACGGTGCGATTGTCCGACTGTTTGTGGAGTACTCTTTCCTGGGCCTGCCATCAGTCGAGACCCCACTGTCTCTAAAGAAACCTCTGCCTGGACACAGCGTCTCCTACAACTTCAGCAATGGTGAACAACATTCAAACTAATTAGCATGCCAAACCAACCACTCTAATTGTTTTACTTTTTCTATTAAAGTATATAGCAGTGTATTGAGCCTTATGGTAAAAGTTGTGAGAATTGTTGCATTGATTAGGAAGACTCTAAATTTTGGGGTCTACACCTCAAACCTTCTAGAGCCACCATAGACCCAAAGTTACACTTTTCTGCTTTGGTCTACAACAGTGGTTCCTGGTCCTGGAGACCCTGGATGTGTCTGTTATCTGCTACAAATATTTGAGGTTTTGGAGTCTTGATTAGGGAGGCGTAAAATGTGGCATGTTGGGGGTTCTCCAGTACCAAGACTGGGATCCACTGGTCTACAACAGGGGTCTTCAGTCCTGCTCCTGAAGAGCCACTGTCCTGCAGAGTTTAGCTCCAATCCCTTTCAAACACACCTGAACTAGCAAAGTCTTCTTGAAGCTTCCAACTCTGCAAGATATTGGCCCTCCAGGAGCAGGGTTTTCCTCGGGTTTAATGCCAAGCTCAATAAAAAGTGGTTTCAGTTGCTGGCCAACTAGATTAATTGGATGGCTTGATCTAAAGAAGGGATCTCCAGTCTAGCTACCATCCTGGATACTTAAGTTCCAAATCTGCTCCGACACACTTGCCTGCAATTATCAAGTAGCCCTGAACACCTTGATTAGATGGTTCAGGTGTGTTTGTTTGGGATTGGAGTCTCCAGGAGCAGGGTTGGAGACCCTGATTTAAAGTCATGACTCTGCTCCATTTAGATTACTTGGGTAATCCAGTGTTTCCCAACCCTGTTCTTTGAGGCACCTCAACATTGCACATTTTTTAACTTTTCCTAATCAACCATATCTGAATCAAATCACCAGATCATTAGTAGCAACTCTGAAACGAATGGGTCAGATATTGGTGGGGGGGGGGGGGGGGTGCAGTTTCTCAAATAGAAACACTGGGGTAATCCAAAGTACTTTTATCAGCCATGTTGACTGCCCAACACTTTGAATTTTATACTGTTTAATACTTTCCTCATAATTGTTTTTTTGTCCCTGTATTGTTTTACTAAACAATGCCAAATAAACATAATCTTCATTAATAACACATCAAAATAAAGAAAGAGACCTAAACAACACACAATGTTGTGACAGTGATCCATGTGGATAAGGAGAGTAACCAGCTCAGACGGCAAACTCTGAGGACTGTGCTGGAGGGTCGGAACAGACAACTAGAGCAGTGAGACTCTTTCTCATCTATAATCATTTGCTTTTTAATTTGTCATGTAAAGTATATAGTTGTAGCATACAGGTCCTTCTCAAAAAATTAGCATATTGTGATAAAAGTTCATTATTTTCCATAATGTAATGATAAAAATTTTACTTTCATGTATTTTAGATTCATTGCACACCAACTGAAATATTTCAGGTCTTTTATTGTTTTAATACTGATGATTTTAAAACTGAAAAACGAAATCTTCATCTCCATAAAGCTTTTCAGCAGATGGAAGCATGAAGTGCTCCAAAATCTCCTGATAACTAGCTGCATTGACCCTGCCCTTGATAAAACAAAGAAGACCAACACCAGCAGCTGACATGGCACCCCAGACCATCACTGACTGTGGGTACTTGACACTGGACTTCAGGCATTTTGCCATTTCCTTCTCCCCAGTCTTCCTCCAGACTCTGGCACCTTGATTTCCGAATGACATGCAAAATTTGCTTTCTTCCGAAAAAAGTACTTTGGACCACTGAGCAACAGTCCAGTGCTGCTTCTCTGTAGCCCATTTCCTGCACACACCTGTGCACGGTGGCTCTGGATGTTTCTACTCCAGACTGAGTCCACTGCTTCCGCAGGTCCCCCAAGGTCTGGAATCAGTCCTTCTCCACAATCTTCCTCAGGGTCTGGTCACCTCTTCTCGTTGTGCAGCGTTTTTTGCCACACTTTTTCCTTCCCACAGACTTCCCACTGAGGTGCCTTGATACAGCACTCTGGGAACAGCCTATTCGTTCAGAAACTTCTTTCTGTGTCTTACCCTCTCGCTTGAGGGTGTCAATGATGGCCTTCTGGACAGCAGTCAGGTCGGCAGTCTTACCCATGATTGCGGTTTTGAGTAATGAACCAGGCTAGGAGTTTTTAAAAGCCTCAGGAATCTTTTGCAGGTGTTTAGAGGTAATTAGTTGATTCAGATGATTAGGTTAATAGCTCGTTTAGAGAACCTTTTCATGATATGCTAATTTTTTGAAATAGGAATTTTGCGTTTTCATGAGTTGTACGCCAAAATCATCAGTATTAAAACAATAAAAGTCCTGAAATATTTCAGTTGGTGTGCAATGAATCTAAAATATATGAAAGTTAAATTTTTATCATTACATTATGGAAAATAATGAACTTTTACCACAATATGCACATTTTTTGAGAAGGACCTGTATACTACACTGACTCTTGCATTGGCTGTGACAGCATAAAGTTCACGGTGGTGAGTGACCCTCCTGAAGAAGAGGAGCAGGACGAGGAGTGTGAGGATGTGGGCGTGGCCTACCTGCGTATTCTCGATATCATGGAGAAACACAGAGACATGAAGGACGTCAGCCTCAACGGTAAGTATGTTTTACTTGGCATGACAAAATTCCAGTCCCAAAAGTTTTCAGTTTAGTGTGAATATTACAGTGGTGATTATTTATGTGATCTCAAATCTTGGGAAACTTGTTCATTTCAACAAATAGGATGTTAAATAGGACCTGGAACACTGTTTTCAACAAAGTATCATTGAAAAGAGATGTTTAACCTCTGAAAATGTTGATGGGGCACAGATATGTAATGTGCTTAAATTTTTACATTTCTTAAACATGTTTATCAAACATATGCAATAGTTCTTTTTCTGAAGAACACGATATTCATGCCTTTTTATGCAATGAAAGGACAATTTGTATCCTATTCATGGAAAGTGCCATCTGCTGACTATAAAAACTTTCTGTGTTTTTTTTTCTGTCCCTCCCTGTAGTTGTGGACGTTCAGGACAGCAGTGAAGTTGTTGGCCATCTAGTTGTGACCGTTGAAGCTCTGGAGGCTCTAACATCCATCATGAAAGATCCAGAGCGTGATCAAACTCTAACTTCACTTGCTTAATTGACCAAAACCAACGATTTACTTTTTACAACTGTGGAATGGGAAATGTTCCTTGAATCATTTTAGTTTTTAATTAGATTCACCAAAATGAAGTTAAATGTAATAATGCATGGAGCGGTCCGTTTGGTTTTAAACACTTCAGGCAGTATAACATATGGGAACAAACAGTCCTTAATGTAAGCACCATCATGCGGCTTTGATCCCTTACGGTGTGAAATCAAATCCTAATGTTTCTCTTTATGGCCTCCAGTGTTGCGTTTGGTGGAGTGCTAATGTTTAGACCTTTAATAACTTTGCTTAATGAAAAGGCTGTTAAGCCTCGTTAGGCAGCGCTGTGGAAGGCGGCGATATTTTATTGAAGGTGCGAAATGAAATCTAACTGGATTTAATGGGATTAAATCAAGCTCTTTAAAATGCTAATGCAGATTTTCACGCATGTCGAGCTGTGGCGCTCGCGTAGACACTTCTTCTGCTGTGGTGTGTGCGATCGAGTGTTTAATGTTACTGTTATCTGCACTGCAGATCATTTGATATTTTCTTTACATGTCTGCATATGAGAGCACAATTCAGATTATTTAGTATATTTTGTAGAGATGCAGATGCTTTATTTTGAATGTACCTTTTTAGACAGCCTTATAAACAGATATTTGTAAATGTTTTATATTTTTCAACATTTCAGAGTAATGTATTAAAGAGTTTTAGTGTTATGCAATTTGGTTCTCTGATTTTATAAAAAAAAAAAAAAAAAAAAAAAAATATATATATATATATATATATATATATATATATATATATATATATATACTTAAAAGTTGAGAAAAAAATGATTTTTAGGCCATTTAAATTTCGTGTAACTTCCAAGTAAGGAAACGTAACAAGAAAAAACCATTGGAAATTGATTGGATGATGAAAAGTGGTGTTCCATACCAAAATTGAGGTCATTTAAAGGGATTGTTTAAAAAATGAAAACTTCACATTATTATAAACTTGTATTACTTTCTTCTACTGAACACACAAGAAGATCACTAGAGAGTTTGCTAAAACCAAGGGAATCAATGATATATAGTCCAGGGCAGTAAGTAATCTTTATTGGCTTTATTTTGAGCCAATTACCCAAGCATGATGCTAACAACATTAACTATTCAAACTTTGACCACTGATAGCTATTTGCTACATTATTAAGTCTCATAGCAAGGGCTAGCTGATATCAGCCCAAACAAAATTGTTTTCAAGGTTTGATGAATGAAGACAAACTTTTCTTTTTTTTTTTGGTAATGTATATCACATGCTCTGATCAGTCATGTACAATAAGAAGGAACATACTAGAAAAGTCAATAAATTCCATAGCTAACAAGCTAACACATGCTAACCTTGTAAAATAATTTGTATTTCTCCAGAAACATATTGGCAGATGTTTTAGTGGGTTTGACAGCGCTTTCAGTGAGGCTGAGCTACTGTACATCAGTATTGGGTCTTGGATGGCTAATGATCTCTCTAACGGGGTTCATGTGTTCAGCCAAGCATCATCTTTAGCCGAGCACATGACTTGATCAATATCATCGGTCGATACTAGCACTGCCGCCCAGTTCTGTCAGCTTTCTCTGTCTTTCGCGTGTTCCCTCTCGCCGCTATCATGCAAATGACCATTCCACCTGAAAAAAAGGACAAGAAAAGGTGTCCCACGGGGTCTCATTAGCCATTCAGAGTTAAGATGTTGGGTGGGTTGTTTTGTCATGTGAAGATGATTGGAGCGCAGCCCTTTGACAGCTGTGACACGCGGGTGGGTGGCCCCCAGCACCCCCCCACTCTGGGCCCATCTGTCAAATCACCGCTAAGCACTCTGGGAAATGATATACAGGCCCTCTCCTCAATTAGACGTGTTAGGACAAGAGGGAAGTGTCATTTTGGTGACATGGATAACTTTAGCCCACAAAGGCCACTTACTGCCGTCAGACACTAATGAATCTAGAGTAGAGCGAGTCACAGAAATATCAATTTAATCATCTCTCGGATGAAGGCACCTTGCACTTACATTTTGTTAAACCCATAGCTTTATATGTGAAAATGTGACAAAAGCGATAACGTTTAGGTTAGATTAAGAATTTTTAAGTTTACAATTTGCATCTGTCACTGAACATCAAATCATTAATTAAATAATAATAAAAAAAAAACCTCTATGTGAAGCTTATATAGTATTAATTAAATAAAAGGCCACTTAAGTGACAACTCTTTCATGACTGTTTCTTAACACACTTAAGTACACTTGAAAAAAGTGCTCTTTATTATAATGTCAAATTTGTAGTAAGTACATTTTAAATCCTTGTTTTAATAATCTTTTGTTTAAAGAAGTACACTTATTTTGATTTGTTGACTAGTTTGGACTGTAGTAGGTTATTCAGTATTATTTCAAGTTAATCTATTTTAAATGTAGCTACTACTGTAAATTGCATCTTCATTGCAGATATGTATATTTAAATACATTGCATTTTTATAAGTATATTGTAAAGTATGTGAACATACGGTTTACTTTAGTAATTACAATGCAACTTTCCATTAAATACAGTATAATCCATGTCAGTGTCTTCTATAATCCAGTACTTTCTTAAACCACTCTTAAGTACAGGTAAGTGCATGTACTGTCAAATAAAGTTTATTAAAGATATTTTAAAGACAATGGAATTATGAAGGTATATAAAGTACTTAAGTGGATCAAGAAAGCACTTTTGTAAGCACAACCTGCTAACTGTTAGCTGCTAGCACATAGCTACATAGGTGGCTACATTATTATCAAACAGTATATAGTGTAATTTGCTTTAAGCGCAATTAAAGTTGTAGTGCTTATGTAATAGCAGTTTTAAAGCAGTATTGTAAAGCAGTTCTGAGGTATTTACAGTCCATGAAAGTGTTTACCACAGACCTTATTTACACATAAATTTGAAACCCATGCTAATTCACATGCTAATACAAGTACATTTTAACTGGCTGTGATTATTTTACATTTTTTCTTTACACTAATGACAGATAAATAACTTGTTGTTGCTTTTCTGGTCAGGACTTTCCTTAACCCTTTTGCGAATCGCTTGTGGTGTCATTTAAAGCTCAAATGTGCAGCACTTTGCATGTCCGAGACAGACAGACCGGGGTGTGATGTTTGCCCTCACCGCTGTCTCCCCGGCTCCTCACCTTTGACTCGGTGCTGTATTTAGCAGAAGTGCTCTGGTTCTGGCCAGCTGTATTGCAGAGCTTGTCTAAATATGACTGACCTGTCGGTGGGTTTCATTACTTTCACTCAAGCTCCTGTCCAGTAGCGGTGCAGGCCTGTCAACCGCATGATCAGGGGTGCATGAAGACAGGAGCCTACATCACACTTCCTCTGTCCTAATATAGGCAGATTTATCCTAAAATGGCTCATTCTGTAGAGGAAGTGTATTTAGATGAGCCAAAGAAGACGAACCAGAGTGAGAGTGTCCAAAACACACCTGATCAGACTGGTCATCATTATTAAGCTCTTTCTGGTCATTTATAAATGGTTTATATTTCAGTTAAAACTAGGTTCTTTTGTTTTTGTTTTGAAAGTGGGAACAAAAATAGTAATATAATCACTTGAACAATATAAAACCACATTTAAGATGCATTGCCACGGTATTAGATGTAATAACACAGTAATAACACTATCATTACACATTATTTTGGGAATAACTAGTGTCCATAGTCCAAATTTCATGGAGTTACTATCCAAAAAAACAAAACAAACAGTATTGCTGTGGTATACTTCCAAAAACACAGTATTATCATGGTTAATCTTTTGCAACAGTACATACATAAAAAGTGCATGCATCTCAAAGTAAAATATGGTCTTAGTCGTTGGTGATATGCCCCAGAATTTAGGATAAAAAAAAATAATTATGTGAATGAATGAATAATTAAATAGCATTCACCAAAATATAGTATACACCCCATAACTATTACCATAGTAATTGCAAAAAAAGTATACATATTCCATAATACACTTATTTTGTGATTCTGCTAATCATGAAAAAAAACCTTTCCAAAACATGGTATTTATCCCATAAGTATTATCCCAGTAAAGCTTTACAAACACATGGTATTCCATAATACATTCCTAAAGCTATGATATTACCATTTTGCGTGTCAAAAAACAAAAACAAATACTGTATATTGCTGTGGTACATGGCCAAAATAACAAACGAAAACATGGTTTAACAATAATGCTTGAATAAATTATGTTATGCCATGATACATACCCAAAATAAATCATGGTATAACATGTTGCATGCCCCAAATTTTTATATGAAAATGTATTAATATGGAAAAATATAATGAAAAACTCAAAAACGCATGATGTTTTTTGCCATGAAAAAAAAAATGGTACTATACTACTAAAATGCTACTATCAATGGCAGTATACTGTACTGTGTTGCACAATGCACTATATTGATCAGCATTCAACAGCTATACTGTTAAAGGTACGGTACAGTCATGGCAGGAGACCTGGTGTTACTGTGGGATGTGCTCTGAACTGAATGAGGTTCATGGAAGGTGCAGAAACACCTCTAGGTGGCGTTATAGCATCATTCTTCCATAGAGATCCTGTCATCCTCTCAGTCGTTTACACTGAATGCTTCTCAATGGCATTTTTGTCACAAGACACATTGTAATGTGTTCACCTCTTGCCCAGTGAGCCCTGGTTTAAGGTTTGAGAACGGTGACGCACTCTCAAGCCATGTGTTCCTGACCTTGTGTTTTCATTGGCTCTCTGTAAACAACGCTTTAATGTATGCGTGGCATGTCACCTCCGAAATTACATTTTCAAATCAGCCCGGTCATGCTTCATCTCACTGTTAATCGTTCACAGCGTTTAAGCTACTGTACAGCTCTCAGCACTAACTCACTCCGCTGTTTGTGTGATATTTGTGTTGAGACCACGTAATCCATACCCCCCCCCCCATCCCCATCCCCAACGCCACCCACACACACACACACACACACACACACACACACACACACTGCTACAAAGCCCTTCACTGCTTACATTCAAGCTTATTGATTAAAACACAGACATAAAAAGACTCTTATCAAGAGCAGTGTGAAAGCATTAGCATGTTATTGACTGCACTTGCACCATCAGAGTCATTAAATTCATTGGACTGTGTTCCTAATCTGTTTTGCACTCAATGCTTAGCTAACACCACAGGCTGTGATACTGTTCAAGGCCAATTATTCACTTAACAGCCAGAAAAAAAGAGCAGTCCTTAGAGACCATTGGCACAGAAAGTCTGAATCAGAATACAGTATAAGCATTGCTTTGTAAATGACATTTTTTATTGATTGCCTTTGTGTAACTCAACAACAATAAGAAATAAAACAGTTATTGATGTCATACTATCATTAACAGCTCAGTACACATATATGGCATCCAAACTGCATTTACTAAATTAAATGAACTTTTCATTTTCCACTTTCATTTGCAATTTATTCAACCCTGTTACTAAAATTTGTGTGATGTGTGATTTCATTATTATTATTAAATAATGTATTAATTAATTGAACGAAATGTATACTTGACACTTTAGGGACAAAAAAAGCCATTAAACTGAGTTTAATGTAAGTTTAATGTAAACAGGCTTGTCATTTTCAATTTTATTTGAGATTTGCAAAGTTTCAGCCCTGTTAACAGATTTTGAAATATAAATGCCCTGCATGTGTGATTTCACATTATTTTCTAATGCTAAACATTAAATAAAAATAAAACGTTTAGTGTATAATATTTATAAAATTAAGAACGAGTAACAGGTTTGATTTATCATAAATTAAGTGATCACTCATTACAGACTTGCTCATTTTAAACCAAACATTGGTTTATAGTTAATAGACATTATGAATGAATCCCACATATATTTTTGTAATTTTTCTTATGATAACAGGGTTGAATGGTTAAACTATGAATACAGTCTACATTACAATTTCTGTGAAACTGACAAAGTGAAAATGAAAAATTATTATTATTATTATTAATATTACTGTACACCAATGTGAGTGTCCATAGTGTGGCACTAAATTTAAATTCCTTGCACTTATAAACTAAACATTCAATTATACTCAAATTTCTATGTTTATTTAAATACGATTTTTTACTCTTGTCACTATAAGTTTGAAAAATGAATAGACTGATCTGTGTGTGATTTTCAAGCAGTAAATTTGTTAAATAATCATAAAGCATTAAATGATTAATGTATACATTAAAAGAAAAAATCTCTAAAATTAAGAACAAAGGTAACAGAGTTGTGATTAACAGGGTTTTAGATTTAACTTAAATTCAGCCATCAATGATTATGCGCTAGATAATTTGGAAGCAAATGTTGGTTTCTAGTTAATAAACAAAAATAAATATTAGTTTCATGATTTTTCTTACAATAACAGGTTTGAATAGTTACATTTGGTAAATATATTAAAACTACAATTTGCATAAAATTGACAGTTTAAAGCGATTATTACTTTATTATTACTAGAGGGTCCAAATATCACTTCTTTTTCTTTTTTTTGCCATAATTTCATAAATGTATAATTTTTAATACAGGAAAATCATGAAGTAACAGGGTTGAACAGAAAATGTGGGACAGCTAAAAATGACTTGTCGGGGGATTAAATAGAACGAAATTCAAAATGATAATAATATGAAAGGATTTTAATACAGTTGAGGATGTCATGATTTATAATCAGAATCCTGTTATTTTCCACTGCAGAAATACATCAGAATTTGAAGATGTAGGGTAAATCTCCATGCACGTGTGATTCTCTAGCATCTGTGTTGATAGAAGATGTTTGAGTGATGCATTCTTCAGTGATAAAGAGCCATGGATCTGTGCAGCTTTCATTGGGATGGATGTTACAGCTGTGTTAAAGCTCTGGAGTCTCCACAGGTACAGCACACACACACACACACACACACACACACACACAGACAGATCAATCTTTATATTAATGATCTCTACAGAGACAGGTGAACTCTGCCCCATCCACATTTAAATACCCTCCTATTGTCTGCTGGCCGCCGCCGCCGCTGGCAATCATTTCTCAATCGCCACCTGGGTTAGTTTAACCTGAGATTAACACTTCCAGTGGCTGAATGTGTGTGTGTGTGTGTGTGTGTGATATATGAACTGGAGGTTTTGCTAAAAGATGTGCATTTATGAAACTGTAAAGGTGAATGATATATTTTCATAAAATACAAAATATTATAGAAAAGACCATGCATAGTTTCAAATTTTTTACTCTAGAACATATATATATATATATATATTCTGTATTAAAAATTATACATTTATGAAATTATGGCAAAAAAGTAGAAGTGATATTTGGACCCTCTAGTAATAATAAAGTAATAATCGCTTTAAAGTCTGTCAATTTTATGCAAATTGTAGTGTTAATATATTTATCAAATGTAACTATTCAAACCTGTTATTGTAAGAAAAATCCTGAAACAAATATTTTTTTGTTTATTAACTAGAAACCAACATTTGCTTCCAAATTATCTAGCGCATAATCATTGATCACTTAATTTAAGTTAAATCTAAACCCTGTTAATCACAACTCTGTTACCTTTGTTCTTAATTTTAGATATTTTTTTTTCTTTAAATGTATATATATTTAACATATGTATATATAGTTTAAAAAAAATTACACCCCCCCCCCCCACACACACAAAATTATTATTTTTATTTTTATTTTGGGGGGAGGGGTTATTTTTTAAACTTTTAAAAAACAAAATAAAAAAACCTTGCCTACAAATAAATTAATAAAAAAATACATTTTTAAAAGTAGAAATAATAATAACAATTAAAAAAATGTAATAAAATCTATTTAACATTGCCAATTTTTCCAAAAATAAAAATGCTGATTATTTAAGATATTTTATTCACCTTTTATTTGTCCAATCAGAGCTGATTATATGGCTTTTCCTCCTTTGCAATGATGGTTATTTAGTATGAGACTTGATTCATCACCAGAGATATGACTTTATGTGCAAACTCACAGTTTGAATTGAATGACATATTTTCAATCCAGTGGTTAATTGTTAACGCCAGTAACAGGAAGTGACACTTCCGTTATTCTCATTTCACAATCCAAACAAACCATACTTGCTTACACTGAATCATTTGATCATAACATTCAAAAGGTGTTCTTGCACTGAAGAAGGGCCAACGTGCTTCTCAACTGTATCACTAGCTCTGTGAATGAACGACCGATAGTTAGCGTTATTATAGCGCTCGTGACGGTTACGTGCATGAATAAATATGCCTTTTCACACCTTAAGAGAATAAGCAGAATAAATTAAGGAGGCTATTGCCTTCTGGGTTAGACATTAGACATATTTGCTTCGGACGAGAGGGTACTAAGTGTTAGTTATTAATTTCAACTGAATGTGGACATGAATGTGTGTGGCTTGCTTTGTTTAATGGTCCATCCATCTAAACTAGAACCTTCTCTAGGACACAAGATTTTGAGAAATTACAGCTGAACTCTTGAGAAATCATATTTTCTCACCTCAGGACCAAAGTATCAGGGTTGTAACACATCGTCCCAATTTTCAGATTAGTATTCAACAAAAATGGGGTTTAAACTGTTGATTCTTAAACTATCACCTCACTTGTGATAAGTGAGCTAATCTAGAACTAAATGTTGGTTTGAGGTAATATACATTAATATAGGTAATATGTTATGCACAATTTCTTGAACTAACAGGGTTAAATAGTTAAATAGTTCTGGTATTTGCCGGCCAGATGGCAAAAGTTCAAAGATGGGGTGACTTGTATGTGAGGGATCCAGAGTGATTTTCTGAGCCCTTTCTTCACGCTGGATGTATATAATTCTTAAAGGGTGGGCAGAGGAGCACCAATAATCCTTTCAGCAGTCCGAACAGTTCTCTGTAGTCTTCTGATGTCCGATTTTGTTGCTGAACCAAACCATACAGTTATTGAGGTACACAGTACAGACTCAATGACGGCTGAGTAGAACTGTTTCAGCAGCTCCTGTGGCAGGTTAAACTTCCTCAGCTGGAGAAGGAAGTACAACCTTTGCTCGGCCTTTTTTACGATGGAGTCAATGTGATTGTCCCACTTCAGGTCCTGAGAGATGGTGGTGCCAAGGAATCTGAATGACTCCACTGCAGTCACAGTGCTGTTCATGATGGTGAGTGGGGGGAGTGCAGAGGGGTTTCTCCTAAAGTCCACGATCATCCCCACTGTTTTATTTGTATAGCACTTTTTACAATACAAATCGTTACAAAGCAACTTTACAGAAAATTATGTTTCTACAATATTTAGTAGTGGCTTATAATAACACGACAATTTGTCAAATTTTTATATGGGAAGTCAATATTATTTTAAAATTCTACTATTACTATTTTAATTCTATTACTATTAATTCTACTTCCTGTCAATGAGAGAATATCAGTGCAAAAACAACTAGTAACAACATTAGCTGGCAAAATTATTAGAATTACAGTCAGTGTTCGTTTTTCTTTTTTCAAGCACAATATTTTATCTACAACCCCAAATCAGAAAAAGTTGGGACAGTAAAGCATTTACCACTTTGTAATGTTGCCATTCCTTTTCACAACACTTAAAAGACGTTTAGGGACTGAAGACACCAGAGCCCCTTTCACACTGGACCCGCAATAGTTCCTCACTTTCCGCGCTGACGCCAAGATCGTTTGCTTGCTTCAGTGAAAGTATAACGTGCCTAATGTTTTCGAATCGTACATTACACGTCACGCGCTGATGTCACGTGTCGTTACGGGATCTTCAAGGGTTGTGTGTGAAAGCACGCACATATACCGGGTCATCACTGGCAGTGTGAAAGTGCAAAATCTAGTGACCCGGGAACAATTGCCGTAACACTTTACCTGTGTATTTGCCGGAATGGCAGTGTGAAAGGGGCTCAAGTGATGAAGTGTTTCAGGTGTAATTTTGTCCCATTCTTCCTGCAAACAAGTCTTAAGGTGGGCAACAGAACGGGGTCTTCATTGACACATTCTCTATTGGAGAAAGGTGGGGACTGCAGGCAGGCCAGTCAAGTACCCGTACCCTCTTCCTCCGCAGCCAGGACTTTGTAATGTGTGCAGAATGTGGTTTTGCATTGTCTTGTTGAAATATGCATGGACGTCCCTGGAAAAGATGTCTTCTTGAAGGCAGCATATTAGGCTTCAAAATCTCTATGTACTTTTCAGCATTAATGATGCCTTCACAGAAGTGCAAGTTACCTTTGCCAAGGGCACGGACACAACCCCATACCATGACAGACCCTGGCTTTTGGACTTGTTGCTGGTAACAGTCTGGATGATCCTTTTCTTCTCTGGTCCGGAGCACACGGCGTCCATTCTTCCCAAAAAATACCTGAAAAACGGATTCATCTGACCACAGTTCCCGTTTCCACTGTGTGATGGTCCATCCCAGATGCCTCCGAGCCCAGAGAAGTCGACGGCGCTTCTGGACACTGTTAACATAGGGCTTCCTTTTGGCACAGTACAGTTTTAACTGGCATTTGTGGATGTAACTACATATTGTGGTACTTGACAAAGGTTTGCCAAAGTAGTCCTGAGCCCATGTGGTGATATCGCTTCTAGATGAATGACGATTCTTGATGCAGTGCCGCCTGAGGGATCGGAGATCACGGTTATTCAGCTTAGACTTTCACCCTTGTCCTTTACGCACTGAAATTCCTCCAGATTCCTTGAATCTTTTAGTTATGTTATGCACTGTTGAATGTGAAATATCCAAATCTCTTCCTATCTTTCTTTGAGGAACATTGTTTTTAAACATTTCAATAATTTTCTCACGTATTTGTTGGCAAATCCTTGGCCCATCTTTGCTCCTAAAGGATTAGACCTTTCTTGGATGCTGCTTTTGTACCAAATCATAATTACAATCACCTGTTGACATCACCTGTTTCAAATCACATCATTATTTAACCATTTTACCTCATTTCTAGCCCTAAATTGCTCCGGTCCTAACTTTTTTTTAAATATGTTGCAGGTCTGAATGACAGGAAAGGATGCATATTTACAAATGACATGAAATTGACCAGACAAAACATGAATTATTTAGTGTTCATATTGTCTGCAATTAAATACAAGTCAAAGTAAATTTAGAAATCACTTCTTTCTTTTTTTATTTGCGTTTTCCATACTGTCCCAACTTTTTCTGATTTGGGGTTGTATAAACATTTTTTCCCCACTATAACAGAGCTGAACTATTGAGATTCACGTGGTTGAGATAAGTGAAAATATAAAGAAATGGCAATAAAGACTGTGAGAGAGAGTTACCACATTTTGAAGCATGCAGTAAAAATATTTGATTGAAAGCTTTCCTAAAACATCATGTCTGGGAAAGCTACATCATACTGTTGTTGAACGGAGACACACCTGATATTAATTCTATCAGTCAAACCATTTCCTGAGAATTGCCCATGTGATATTACATTTTTTTGATTTTCTAAATGTCTTGTGAACATTCAAATCAGCACTGTCATCTGACTGACACCTTGCACAGTCTCACATTGTTTGATGACCTCTGACCCCTGAGACCCCAGCGAGCATCTGTGTGTGTGTGTGTGTGCGTGTGTGTGTGTGGTCTCCAGTAGCACCAGCCTCACATTTCTAGTAACTAGGAGGTAAATGTGCTTCAGGTTTGATGTAGGTTCAGCCTTCAGTTTGTCTCCACTGACAGCTTTATGTGATCAGGGCGATTCTGGGACGGGTGTCAGGTAGGTAGTGTATATGACAGCTTAACTGAGTAAATACAGAGATCTGTCTGCCAGCTGCCAAACACACTCACAATCTACTGGCACCCACTGCGCCGGGGGACGGAGGATCCAGCTGCAGTGCTGAGACATTTCTCAGAAGTCTGTAAGCCTTCACGGACACAAACTCTGTCTTTAACAAACTGTTTGAATGTGTTCTAGCGTGTCTTACAGGTTCGGTTTCCTTCCTGTTTGTACAGAAGTAGCTACATGTGAAGCATGCTAGCAGACTTGTGTTATTAACCCAGCTTCGTGTGTGATGACAGCTGTGTTGGGAACAAAGTCACATCACACTGGAAATATTCTAGTTATATCTACAGTGTGTTACTCTGTATGACTGAACTAGCTGCTCATAAATATATTCCCTTAAATTATTTAAATGAGTAATGTATTCATATTAGTGTGATCAGTTTTGTAATGCGTGTTTTGCTATGCTATGTTTTGATGCTAAAAAAAAAACAATTTAATGACAATTTGTCACTGGGGATAAAACACTTTCTTGAATACAATTAAAATAATAAAATAAATAGTGCATCTTTGTCCTTTTTGATTTGTAATAACCTCCAGTTATAATGATGGTAATCAAATGTTCGTTTACATTATAGGAATGACAACAAGAGTAAATGAAAATATTCAGATCCTACTGCAAAAAAATCTTAAACAGAAATTGTCTATAAGAGTCTATAAGAATGTATTATTTTGAGTTGCTGCAATGTAAACATATAGTAGCTCATACAAAAGAAGTATTTGCGAGAATAAATTATATAAATCTACGGGTCTCACTAGATACTTATCAGATAGTAGTGTGCTGTAGATAAGTGTTTGTTTTGGTTAGCCGCGGCAGCTAAAGTAGCTCGGCAGACTATATCCTTGGCTGGAATGATTGATTGAACCGTTTGTTTCCACTTACCCTGGAGGGCAGAGAGTCAGTATATCCATTATTTATGGCTGTCTTAGTGTGGTGGGCCGCCCGCTTGGCCCTTGTGTTCCTCCTGCCTTTATGACATAAACCTCTACTGAGAGAATGATACAACAGAGAGAAAATATAGCAACAGAATCAATCAAACCAAACGTAACCTGGTCAGGGGTCGACTCCACACCTCACCTACAGAACTACATGGGATTTTATTTTTAAACTTAACAACCTAGGAGATTGTAATTATTGAAATTAATGATGGTAAATGACTGCAAAGTAGAACAGAACCATTTCTCTGTTTGTGCTGTTACTTTTTTAAAGCAATCACACTGTATATAATATTAGACGCAGTAATGGAATAAGGTGAGTGGCACCCAAAACACATTCAGTTTTATATTATACATATTGTGGCACTTTGAAAAGGAATGACATGTCTGTATATAAAAATATATTTGAAAGCAACCAAGCAATTTCGGATTGCTTCAAGTCTTCAAGCTTTTTTTTTTGTTTGTTTTGTTTTGTGTTTCACAGACTCGTACTCGAATGCTCCTCATCGCTAGTGTTAAACTGTACCAGGTGTGCTACCGAGCAAGTTTACCACATCAGCGAGGCCATACATGTGGAAACTGCTTGTGAAAGTACGTTTTTATTGATCAGTAATCTGCCTCTGTAATTGTAATTTTTGTGAAAAGGAATAAAAATTGTTGTTGCTTTTACGACCGCTGATGTTCATGCCAGCTGGGAACTGCATGGGAATTTTATGTGTAGGTACATTTAATTTTGCAAACGTAGAAAGGGCTTTGTTTTTTTTACACAAGCCTGGAAATGTGGAAAGTTTTGTGAATAGACAGAAACGAAATACATTCTTACTCTTCAGACTATGCAGATCTGTTTTGAGCTCCATTTGTGTGCAGAGTCAGATTTGCACATGGCAGGGATTGATGCGGTGCCCCTGCGCCAGCTTGTCTCCTCACTTTGACAGTTTTGACAGTTCTTCTGCCGAGATGTTGATGCCAGGGACGTCAAACTAATATTGCGACATGATTGGCACTCCACAAATACAAACAAGCTCATGTGATGATATCCTTTTTAATTGGTGTGTGCAGAGAAACAAGTATAGTCAATTTGAGTTGTCAACAATAATAAGGTTGTTTATAATGGACTGATGCTTCAAAAGAGAGCGAGAGAGAGAGAGAGAGAGAGAGAGAGAATTAGATATGCCCAGCACAATAAAACTTTAAAGTTTATTCGAGAGCCTGTTTGAAACAACCCTGTAGAATTACCCTAGATAGGGGGCGCTGTGCTGTAGAGCTGTGTTCACACTTTGTTTGAATTACCTAGAATACAAAATTCCAATTCATAAATTGTTACATATACCGTATTTTTCGGACTATACGTCGCACCTGAGTATAAGTCACATCAGTCCAAAAATACGTCATGATGAGGAAAAAAACATATATAAGTCGCACTGGACTATAAGTCGCATTTATTTAGAACCAAGAGAAAACATTACCGTCTCCAGCCGTGAGAGGGCGCTCTATGTCTTCAGTGTAGACTACAGGAGCACTGCACAGTATCGCCCTCTTGTGGCTGTAGACTGCAATGTTTTCTATTTGTTCATTTTTCTTGGTTCATGTCAAATTAATTTTGATATATAAGTCGCACCTGACTATAAGTCGCAGGACCAGCCAAACTATGAAAAAAAGTGTGACTTCTAGTCCGGAAAATACGGTATTCGTAAAACTTATAAACTGTGAATTTTCTGAGCGCTCCAGCTTTGTACCACATGACTTCAGCAGATTCATTCAACTCTGAGCTGAACGCCAAAGGAAGTCATCTCATAATTACGGTTATCACAACATCACAGCATTATGGAAGAAGAAGTCGGGATATCAGTTTCCGGTTAACTTTCACGTTGCCCTAATTGTCAGTATTTTCTAGATGTTTTAGAGATCTGTCTAAAGTCAGCATCAGTGATGTCCATCGTATCGTTGATGCCTGGTCCACGCAAGTGGAACAAGCGATTCAAACTCTACGCATCGAGATATCAGCACAACTAGTTTAATCGAATGTGTTTAACATGCTTTTGTCGCTGATGGAGATTGATATTCTGCGACTCATGTTTTGTTGATGGTTTCCTGAATAGCAGTCTACATGTCATTTGCATTGTGGAGACGCAAATCAAGCATCACAGTGATTTTTCCATGGTTAAGGACTGTCCTTAGGCACATTTATACTTAAATGTAGTTTGCTATATAGTATTCAAAAATGAGTGTATTGTTTAGGTTATTAAAATTAAAGATAATAAAAAAATACCAATAGGCTTATGTTTTTAATCAAAATTAACATTATAAGTGTATCTATTCAGTCAAGATATGGGAAAATCCTGGAAGTGCGGAATGTACTGTAGATGAACTGCGTTGTTATAATTATATATTATAATTAAAATTATACCTTAATTGCACTATGTGCACTTCATAATGTTTTTTTTTTTGGGGGGGGGGGGATGGGTGGAGCTCACACCAAGTCAGAACATGTTTTATAAATTCATATTTGTTATTGATAGTCAATATCTAGTCGCTATCAGAGGTTACTTTTGGTTTCCGTGTCTAATGACAATAAACCTGGAATCTCACATTGTGCTTCTTTGTGATTCTTCAGAAAAGGCTCTATAAACTTCATTCACTCAACATCACTAACTCTTGTTGGACTGAAACCTGAACAGGTTTTCTTTCCTAAGCACAAAAGAGAAGAAAAGAGCTCTTCTTTAGGCAGCATATGGCAAAGCGTGAGGCCAACAGTTGGTTCGGTGAAGATCTCCAGAAGTGGACAAAGAGAAGTGCCCTGCTCACTGCTATCTCAAACAGGAGGATGATGTTTAACTGCGCCACTCTGTTGATGATCGACCACTGAGAGACACTTTTGTCTGTGCCTCTTTCAGCATTCAGAAGCATGTTTCTAAATCTTTTACACCTCATATAACGCTTTGAATGTGTCCGGCACACTTGGACACTGATGGAGCGCTGCTGAGTTTAGAGCGTCTGCTGTTGGAGGAGATTCTTCAAACGCTTTACTATTAAAGACACAACACAAAAGCGAGTCATAACATTTGAATTACAGGTTGAAGCTGACAAACACATAGAGTTTTTGGAACTTTGGAATAATTTGAATGTGTTGTATATTAAGAATTACAGATCAATTTTGATTTCCTTTTGACTAACTAGTAAGCAGGCATACATTGTGTGGGAATTTATTTTCATGTAATTTTTTTTATTTTTGTTTTTTAATACATATGTTGTTGATTAGGCCTAGTAATTTCTTAAGGTTTTGTAAGGTAACATTTGATAAGGTTCATATTTGTTTACATTAGTCAAAGTGTATTATGAACCCCCGAAAGTCAATTTTTGATCATTGTTTTAATAATCTTTTCTCATGCTTTAAAGAAGTACACTTAATTTGATGTGTCGACTAACATATCACATGCACATGTGATTGTAACTAAATTGAACCTTCATAATTAACATGTAATTACATAGTTTAACATAAATAATTTTTTGTACATTTGGCAGTATACTTTAACCATTTTCCAAGACAATGATAGTACATTATGAAATTGAATGTAAACTATGTAAATATAAAAGCACAGATAATTGCATTTGATATAAATTCAAACTATAACAGAATTTTATTTAATTGCATTCTGCAAATGGGATTTTACAAATACATACATTGAATGGCCGTTCCCTGAACCCAATCCTGAGTCACAAAGTTGCATTTCTGTCTACACTAGAAGACAGGTATTGTCATCTGTCCATAAACACAGTGTCTAAAGAGGCTGGTGCTGACAGAGGATATCTTAAGACCAATTCAGTGTCTGTTTGGTGTGAGCATGAGCAAGCGTTACTCAAAGCCTGTCAACGGCCTTATTGCGATGGTTTAAACATGCTTGGATGGGACGTGTGGTTCATAGAAGGGTCACATACCACTACAAAACATTCAATGCTGAGGTTTAAAACACCTTTTGACAAATCCTCCTTTAAACAGCTTTATCAAGTTTAAAATGTATCACTTTTATTGTCCCCCCCCCCCCCCCCCCCCTTTAATTTGCAATAATAAAAAGTATCTTATCAATTATATTTTGTTATTATATGAAATTTAAAGAACTTCTGTTAGTTCAAGTGTGCAATTATGAGTTAAAACGTACTATTGAAAATCACATCGGCATCCGATTTATCTTTTACACATGAAAGTGACGGAAATCTGAGATACAGATCTCGTCCCTTGCGACAGACCTTTGACTTTGTGTCTTTGTTTGGTCTAGTGACAGCACCTTTCACTATGGCCCACTCGCACCATGAAGTCTTGTGTGTGTGTGTGTGACCTGTGACCCCTGACCCTGGCTGACACCTCCACACCCACCCAGGAAATGACCTTACACTGACCCGCCAGCATAAAGCTCTGAATAACCCGAGTTAAAGGTGGTCGTCATCTGCCCGGGCGGACAGCGATCTGGAGGAGCCAGCAGCAGGGGGCTACGTGGGCTTATTTAAGATAGGCTATTACATGATAATGGGCATTTGAACTAAACGATGAGGGGCTTTAGGGCAAGCAGGGGGCAGGATGATGAGAGCGGAGGCAGAGAAGCACTGGTGGGCCACATTTGATAAATGAAGGGGGAATCAACACCCATCTGCTCCTCCCTCTCTAGTGCATCACGCTTTGCACATTTGCTTTTTATATTTCCTGCACCATCTCTCTTTCTCTCTCTCTCTCTCTCTCTCTCTCTCTCTCTCTCAATATATATATATATATATATATATATATGTCAACACATCTCATTTTGAGTGCAGGTCATTTTTATCGTAAAAGTGTTATATTATATATAATTTCTGTTCTATACATTTTCTAGAAATATCACAGAGGTGCAAAATAATATATTTAAATAAACGTTGTGGTACAGTATTTTTTAAGCAGTTATAGCCTCAAAAAGACAGGTTGAAAAACCTCTGTTTGTCACAGCTTGTCTGCAAAATAAAGATAAGTGCAAGATCTAAATGCAGCATCGTTTTGTTTATTTGTGTTAAAAAATAACTCCAGAACGGAACATACGACTCCAGCTCACATAACTCATATTAACTGGCGATGAACAGAAGAAAACACGGCCTAAAACACTGACACAAACCAATCACACAGATGCAGACACTAATCAAATCAATGAGTAACTAAGGTCACAAACTAGTGGTGGGGAAAAAAGACATAAGAAATTAGGTCGAATAGAAAACCTACAACAAAACCAAAACAGAACAGAACATGTGACACTGTTTGGTCAAACATCATCTGTCAAGAAAATCTTTAGAGTAGCTGATTGGTTCTTCTAAGCTGGCAACTCTTTCCTGTCTCTTATCTTATTTACATCCATCTCATCTGGTACACCTCAGCACTGCATACAATGACAACTGTCTGAGCCCTCCTCCTCCCCAGCACCACCTGTCTTGATCTGACAGTTTTTGAGTTTTCATGATTAAAAATACTGATGCAACCAATTCTTTTATGCAATTTTACAAAATGTTAAGTCTACATGAAATCTAAATGTATGTATTTACTTTGTGCACATTGCTAGTCTTGTAGTGAAAAAAAAAAAAAAAATTGAATGTACTGCAAAAAATACAATAATCCAAATTGTTTGCTTCGCTTTGAAATGGCATTCCTTCTCTGATGATGTCAGTTTGACGGCTTCTGGTTCGCACGGACTTTAATTAAGTATTAACTTTGGAATTCTTTGGCCAAAAATAAAAAATAAATAAAAAATGGAACCAGGACTTGTCATAGGATTGACTTGAACTCCAGTCTCCCAAATGAGTGCCACAGCTGTCACATGCTTGCCACTATACCACACCTCCAGCAAACCTGAGTGCGAATATGTTCATAGTAATAGCTTGAAAAAAGTAGAAAAATGAATCTTAATCTTAAGAAGAAAAGAATCTTAAACAGGAAAAAAAAGACCCATCATGATGATCCATCTACTCTGGACCGACGTCCTGCACAGTTTGTGTTCAGCCAATCCCACATCCCATGTGCAACATCTGTGAGCCACATCATCAAGCCGAGTGTCATAACCAGGCACACTGTGTCATGGGACTGCAGATGGAATTTATCGGTTTCAGTGAGCATGATTTGACTTTAACCAAAGTGGACATGTGTGTGGAAACAGTAATGTTAGCAGCTCTTAATTTCCCCTGGAAACGCCATCAATTATTCATGCTGATGCAGTTGGCGCTACGGCTGGCGTCTTCGCTCCATGAACCGCTGTTAATTACAACCTACAAGACTGTTACAGTTAATTTCAAGGCAAGCATATTGTCTCTTGGAGGCTGGTGAGCGGGCCATAAATTATCCTGAAGGTGAAGGAGAACTCGAGGGAAACAGTTATGAAAATTTCATCAATCTCGGCCGCACACCACAGCTGGTCCTGTCAGCGGCCACACTGTGGAGGAGCAGTGCTGGGCGGAGGGTCAAAGCTGGGGATCGGCGAGGGCCGAGGGGGGCCTGTCACATCCTGCTACTGCTCTCTGTCACAGAGCGAACTCACACACTGGCTATTATTGTAGCGCTGGGCAGAGAGCCACACGGGCAATCTTCAGCCTGTCCTACTCTATTAATTTACTTAAAGTGTGCTCTATGGTCGGGACCTCTTCCTTTCATCAGCTGGAGTGAACGTGTGTGTGTGTGTGTGTGTGTGTAGGAGATCATTACCAGCTTTAGTACTCACTTTGTGCCATGTCATATTTTAGTACAAAGCTTCTGTGTGAGATTATAAATGTATTTGTGGTGGTGAGAAAGGTTTTGAAGGTCATGAGAGATTTGGAGATCTTTAAATACCGTATTTTCCGGACTATAATCACACTTTTTTTCATAGTTTGGCTGGTCCTGCGACTTATAGTCAGGTGCGACTTATTTATCAAAATTTATATGACATGAACCAAGAAAAATGAACAAAGAAAAAACATTACTGTCTCCAGCTGCTAGAGGGCGCTCTATGCTGCTCAGTTCTCCTGTAGTCTACACTGAAGACATAGAGCGCCATCTCATGGCTGGAGACGGTAATGTTTTCTCTTGGTTCTTGGTTCTCTAAATAAATGCGACTTATAGTCCAGTGCGACTTATATATGTTTTTTTCCTCGTCATGACGTATTTTTGGACTGATGCGACTTATACTTAGGTGTGACTTATAGTCTGAAAATACGGTAAATAAATCTCCTGACTGCTCTGAGATCAGCTAAAAAACTACGACGAGCTAATGATAGCTGGACATCATATTCCTTTATGACACTTTTTAATGATGGTAAAAAAAGGAAAACATGGAGTATAGGATTGAGGAAAGTTGCAAGCCAGACTCAAACTTGCATTGCCCACATGAAAACTACACTGAATAAATGCCTCCTGTAGTGAATCCATGCATTTTTGTAAGAAAAATATCCATGTTTCAAACGTAATGAACACTTTTCTCTAACTACTATTGATAAGTAGTCTCACGCCCACGGACCGCTGGCTAAATGTCTGATGCATATGGGACACAAAAGTGGAATACTTCAGGAGTGTCGAAGTCGTCATCGGATTTCTTGGCCTGCAAACAAAGATACTGTGGTGCCAAACCCCCTCACGAAAGAAGAAAGCCGTAGTGTTAACAACTGTGACGACAAGCACTTAGCAGGATCAACTAAAGGCTGGATTTTCAAAAGTATGTGAAATATTTAAAGTTCGCGGCGTATCTTTAAAATATGTCAGAGAGTTTTACACACTGTTCTTGTGGCGACATTTCCACACCTCGAAACGTGATGATGAACGAAACTAACTGTGATTGGTTGTTTGACATGTCGGTCAAACGGCCTCATGGGCGGTCTAAAGGTCATTAATGCAGAGAGAGAAAAAAACGCCAATCATGAATTGGAAGTACAAACTAAGTATTTGCAAAGAAAATTGTTGGAGGATTTTGATATAAACCAAGAGGAGACTGGTTATCCTTTGCTATAGTAAGCAAAGTGTGTTTCCTTTGCTTCTATAAACAAACTCGCGAGGCTAGCATATCTCAGAGGTGCGCGCACTGTGCAAATGTGCTGCGTCTGAACGGCTTCCACATATGACAGATAGCAGAAGTGAGAGAAAAGGTGTTTATTACATTTGAATCATGAATATTTTTCTTACGAAAACACAAGGATTTGCTACAGGGGGCCTTTATTCACCCCCGAAGTCATGTGTGGCATGTTTTATTTTGGATGCACGCACTTTATTTTATGACTTTTGTACTGTTCAACTGCAAAACCCGCTGACTGAAATGATAAAGCTTTGAATAGCCAGGAAAATTTTTAATATAACTCCGACTGGATTTATCTGAAAGCAGAAACTCGTATACACTTAGGGTGAGTAAAACACAGTCTAATTAAAATTTTTGGGTGAACTAACCCTTTAACTAATGAAACTTATTGTAAAGTGTTACCCATTTCTTTATCTAAGATTTTAATATTAATCCTAATTTCAATATTTACTAAAACATTTTAAATCAAAATTGTATATAATAATATTACTTAATGGACTTGAGAGATCATTTACTATCATTAAATAAATACTTTAACAATTTTTTTTACCCAATAACGTTATCCTTATTGTAAAGTGTTAAATTGCATTATTTCTTTCATAATTTGTTTGTTCTTTCATTTGTCTGTATTTTTGTTTTTATAAAATTTGTTATATCTTTCTTGCATGTTTGTTCTTTTTTTCTTTTGTTTGTTTAAAAAAAATTATTTCATTTGTTCTATTATACATTTATTCATTTTTTTATTCTTTTGTTTTTTCAATCATTCTGTCTTCTTTTTGTTTGTGCATTCTTGCTTTCATGTGTTTGCGTTCTTTCTTTCTTTCTTTCTTTCTTTCTTTCTTTCTTTCTTTCTTTCTTTCTTTCTTTCTTTCTTTCTTTCTTTCTGCCCCCCTCCCAGCCAACATCTGTGGCACCCATCCGCAGTCATACATCAGCACTCGTGCTCGTCCTCTCGCCGCAGTCACAGACGGACACTGAGGTGTGGGAGCGGCTCTTCTCGTCAGGTGTGAACACCGTCTTCCTTCCTTCAATCTGTCAATTAGTGCGGCCGCAGATCAGAGGAGAGGGAGTGTGGGCCTTTGATAGTGGGCAGAACGGCCCGTCACACAAGAGAACGGGGCGGAACAGAGCTGACAAGCCTATTTTTTACTTGTCTTCCTCTTTTGTGAGGGAAATTTGTGAAAGTTCTTGAAGGTTTTAGAATAAAACATGTTTAGGGTAGTGAATAGTACGTAACCTGCTTTCTCATTTCAGACTTCCTGTTTGTCATTGACTAAGATGGTGAAATGTGTCTCAGTAAAAGCTGTCTATAAGATACCCATGTGTGTTGTGAGATTTGGCGAATGACCTTCTGTGTTCAGGGCTCCGTCTGGGTCTTAGCGAAAGCGGTCTCCTCCAAAAGACTGGCACGTTTTGGCACCTCGGACAGACGCAGAAACAGATGCAGTCTCTGTTAGTAATGACAGGTGATTATATGTGGCAGCAGTGCCAAGGCAATTAAACGGCGGGCTGACGGCACCATTTGGCGCGCTGTTATCCTAGCGTTAAGGCTAATTGTGGCAGCACTTTCACTCCTGCCAGGACATTGCTTCGAACATCGTTAATTTTACACCAATACATGTCGTCTGGAGATGAATGCTGGCTCTCTGAGGGCTCCTCTATTCAGGATGGGATCAGACACGGTGAAGTAATTACCCAGCGTTTCATGATTATAATCAGTCAAACTGTTCTCTGTGGCGATGTTTCTCTTTCCTCTGAGGCCACTGCACAAATTTGCAAGTCATTTTGAAAATATTGAAAAACTATTGAGTATTGAAATCAGGGTTAAGTTCAAATTGATTCCAAACAGTGTCTCTAATCTTCAAGACGTCATTATACATTGGAAAATGAAGACCTTCAACCTTCATCTGGACAAACAATCATTAAGTGGAAAAAACAACAACATGTGTCACACGTGATGTCTCTCAGCATTTTGAGCCAAATGGATTCATGTAGTATAAAAAAGACATTTTATACCTGGTTAAAAAAATAAATAATAATAATAATAAAAAAAAAAAAAAAAAAAAAAAAAAAAAAAAAAAAAAATATATATATATATATATATATATATATATATATATATATATATATATAAACATTTTTTTTAATTATTATTTTTTTCAACTTTTACAACTATGCCCTTGTTAAAAAGAAATGTTTTCTGAATGTCCACTTGTATTGTACTTCAAATTTTACAAGTATTAAAATACAAATAATATCATATTAATGAAGAAATGCACAACTTCACTGTATTTAGAGTACACTAATATCAAATTAAAAGATTTAATATTAAAGTGAATTGTAAAGTGCATTTCTATTCTAACATGCTATGTCACATGGAAAGTACTGTACTTGATCATAATTTTAACATTAGCATGTTATGCAGCATTACTTTTAAAGTTAATATATTTTGAATGTACTAAATTGCAACCTGTCATTATAAATGTGCATTTACAATTATATTTGACATACAAGTTTCAATAGAAATTGCATTACATTACAGTATATTTTCAATTCAATTCAATTCAAGTTTATTTGTATAGGGCTTTTTACGATACAAATCATTGCAAAGCAACTTTACAGAAAATTAAGTTTCTACAACATTTAGTATAGTAGCTTATAAGTGGTGATCAGTTTATGTGCAAATGACAGGAATTTTCTGAAAAATGTACACAAGAAATAGTCAACTAGACGATGAACATTATTAACAGCAATTATCATATGATGCAGTCACACTTGTAGCAATATTTGTTAGTTCTGTTTGTTGTTTCAGGGTCAGCATCATCTCTTCTCAGGTGTTCTGGATCCAGACTGGTGGAGAAAAAAAAAGAGATGTAATTAGTGAAGCTACTGTTCCAACAAAGTAAAATTAATTAGTTTAACCACAGATAAAGAGTAAGAATGCGCATTTGATCAGATGCTACTGCAGTCACAAATTATGAGATGTATTATTCAAATGCTTGGCGAAAGAGATGCGTTTTTAATCTAGATTTAAACAGAGAGAGTGTGTCTGAACCCCGAACATTATCAGGAAGGCTATTCCAGAGTTTGGGAGACAAATGTGAGAAAGCTCTACCTCCTTTAGTGGACTTCGCTATCCTAGGAACGACCAAAAGTCCAGTGTTTTGTGACCTTAGGGTGCGTGATGGGTTGTACCGTGGTAGAAGGCTTGTTAGGTACGCTGGAGCTAAACCATTTAGGGCCTTATAGGTAAGTAATGATAATTTGTAACTGATACAGAACTTAATAGGTAGCCAGTGCAGAGACTGTAAAATTGGGGTAATATGATCATATTTTCTTGACCTGGTAAGGACTCTAGCTGCTGCATTTTTTGGACTACCTGTAGCTTGTTTATTTCTATAAATGCTTGTCATACATTTGGCAGTAGCACTTTAACTATATTTCAAAGAAAATAAAACTCTGAAATGACATGTGGGTCACATTTAGTTCACAAAAAGAGTTTAGGTTTAAATGATGAACATATTGTTCCAAATCAAGTATTGGGAACTGCGTTAAAAAATAGCTGATGAATTGAACCTCACCTGTAGTAATGAATAGATAGACAGATATACATTATACATATATACATATATTCATAGTGGCTTACGAGTTCAAATATATTTTGGGGGGAGCCCTGTAGATCACAAACTAAATAGTCAGCTGTTAAAATGTAATCACCCAGGTCTAAATATACATGACAGAACAAACTTATTTAGATGGACTTAAGCTGGTGTTGTAGTGCAGTTGT
Source organism: Carassius gibelio (assembly GCF_023724105.1). Classification (NCBI taxonomy): domain Eukaryota; kingdom Metazoa; phylum Chordata; class Actinopteri; order Cypriniformes; family Cyprinidae; genus Carassius; species Carassius gibelio. Next base: position 16,474,865 of record NC_068395.1, on the reverse strand, counting down.
AGTATTCATCTTCGGTCTGCTTTGCCAGATTACAGTAAAGCATCTCTGCCGGTGTAATGAGCTCTTGAGCCGGTCAGCACCAAATGTTTAAATGGTTTTTGCTCGGGCCACTGACCTGCCCAGCACATGATCTCATTAGCTGTCACAGAATGCAGCACGCTGTTATTCTTTAATTACTGAGGTCTTAGCTGTGAACAGCCTCCGCTAACGGCTTTTAATCAACCAGGATTTGACACACAATGATGGTCCAGTGTGGAGTTTCACAGCCGTGTAATCGCAGGCAGATTTCATCCAGAGCTTTAGACGACAAGTGTCAGCGGAATTCAATTTGGATCGGATACAATAATGCGATTAAGAAGCTGTGTGAACTGGGGTGTTTAACTATGGCTGCTTTTGGTCCTGTAGACGAAGAAAATCACACATTAACTTGCTTTGTTTGTCTACTTGCTGTAAATATGAATAGATCACTGCAGAATTCTCTAAATTTTGTCTTTTTTCCGATCTTGTCTACAACTGTTCCATTCTATTCAATGGAAATCACAGCCTTAATTGTCTTGCTAATGCTGATTTCCTTGCTAGCATTATACAAGTCTTTTATTTACTAATCAAAGGTGTTTTATCTACAAGAAGCTTCCAGATGTTCTCTATTAAGAGTCATATAAATGTGAATGAAATGTGTTTATTGCAGCACAGCGCTGGTTGTGTTTGCATTGGCAGAGGAGGAGGGTGTCAGATGGACTGTAATTAGGAGTCAGTGAACAGACTGTCCTCTCGCTGGGCTCGGTGCGTTTGATGCTGTCGGGACACAGTGCTGTCAGTTTGGCCGAATCCAACACATTTTAAATACTGGGTCAAAGACACTTCCTGTGAGCTTCCTTAATCTGCCCGCACACACATGCCAAAGTCATTAACACACACTTTAACACTTCCAAATGAGCATATGATTTTAGGGAAATATGGCATGTTTGCAAAGCATGAAAATCTGATGTTTGGAGGCAATATATATGATCATGATAAAATGTTGGTGTAATAGCCATGGCTGTTCTATTTGTAATGGACATAACAAACTCATAGTTTCCCATTAATGCAGTTACATTGCTTCCATAATAGAGCTGGCTTAGAGTCAAAAGCAATACAAAGCAGCTTAATAATTGCTGTGTATTGGGTTATCTTTTGGTGGTGGAAATATCATTTACAGGGATGTAAGTTCTCCTACCATTGACAATCACAGATGCTTTTATGCATATCAAGTTAAAGATCTCCCATCTTCAGAACATTTCTCATGTAAACAGATGAAAGATTCATTCATCGTATTTAGTGTGGCAGAAAAATAAGCCATACAAGTCTGCAGTTTGTCTTTTTACATTTTTTTTTAGATGTTTTTAAAGGGTTTTACAAAAATATTTTGTCATGGTGCTTGCCTACACATATAAAAAAATGACAAAGTCACATTATGCCATGCTTTTTTCTAACACAATAGACATCACAGTCAATAACGCAGAAAATCACTGCACTAAATATAGATCAGCCTGTACTGTCATACAAAGATGATTTCTTTAATCGGTCTTGACAGATTTCATTCTTCATGTGAGTCTTTCATGTCACAGAAACCAACTTATCGCCATTTACATTTCTCTATGTCCCACGTTTGATACGAAACACTCAAACTGATGTGCCTGAACTGCTGTCATACATCTGCCCCATCTTCATGTTTAAAGAGAATGTGACGGCTGTTTCCCTGGATAAAATGAAGGCAGATATTAAAGGATGTTAACCGAGAGAGATTTCATGATGGAGGCATTTAAACTTTCTGAATCCTCTTATATCCGAGACAAAGAAAAAGTTGGGTTGTCAAAAAAATATATACATTTTGCTGTTAAATGCTCCATATAGTGATTTTGATACCTTTTGATATTTTTTTTCTTTGTAGTTGATTGGTTAGAACAGTTAAAAAAAGAATTTAATATTTTGTCATTTTTTAGTCACCCTAATATAGTTCCAAACCTGTTCTGTGGAACACAAAATCATACATAACACTCCTGAGGAAAGACTTATTGGAATAAAAATGGAATAAAAGAAACAAGGATATGACAAAACAGCTTTTCTAACATTGCTTAATGTGTTAATACAGAAGTGCAGCTGGGGCTAAAAACACTGTAATTATAGTGAAGTTAGTGAGTTAATTAGCAAATTAGCAAACATAATACAGAAATAAAATGGCTATGCATTACATTACCTGATGATTTTGAGCCTTCATACACATCTGCACAGTGTAATTGAATCTAGCAACAGCACAATAAGCATATATAATCTGAATCATGAAATAAGGCAGTTCTGCTAATGAAACATTTTAATGAAATGAACCTAAACCCAAGAAACTCTAAATTCTGTTGTACACCAACAGGACAAACAAACAGCAAAGTCATTTCAGTGGCATAATGACCAAATTATTATGGATTAGTGTTGTGTCAGAGCATTAACCACTAGGCCAAAACTCTAACTAATGTTATTTTTGGTTTACTTTTCATAGCATTCAAAGTTTTTTGGAGGAGAAAAGTATCTAAGACATCCACTAATCACTGGCGTGCCTCAGGGTTTGGTGCTTGGCCCCTTTCTTTTCCTAATATAAACAACTTAACTGGGCCCAATAGCCATATGGTTTCTCTTATTCATATATATGATAGTCACTTCCATCTGTCATTTCAGCCTTATGACAATGGTTGATGTGCTCAGTTTTGAAATAACTCATGAACCAAACCAATCAGAACATAAGATGACTTACATCATGAAATATTATGAATGACATGCAGTAGTGTAATAAACATGACACTGACACATATGGCATCTACAGAAGCATATATCATCACTTCAGTCTGGGAACTCACGGTAGGTTTATAGTTTATAGCTAAAAATAAATTTCTCACAGGAGAAACTAAATGGATTTTTTACTTCCGCGACGCTATTGGTTCTCTATGTTACTGTCAGAATTCTCTATATTCCACTTTAACTGGATAACACTTTAGACCTTTTGATATCACACATGTCAGGAGTTTACAAAACACAAGCCTTTACTCTTTTATTGAAATGATGGCTATTACATCCATTCAACTGAGGTCAGACACTCACAATTATTGAATGAGGTTTGATTCTTCCCCAATGAGAATCCAATGGCATTGATCACTCTGTAATATGTGCTCATTAGCAAACTGACTCAGGATCACTGTGTTTGGGAAACGAAGAAGCTGCCCATCTTGACTTTAGCTAACATTTCTAATCGATTAACTCAGACTGAGAATATAAGCCATGGAGAGGTGAACACTGCTTTGCCTGAAACATGATTACAGTACTTTGGCCTTTTGGTTTTTAGCATTAGAGTAGAGTAACTTAATTAGCACTTACTGATAGTATTAATAATGACTTGGGGCGACTGATTTACATTGATTCTTATTGCGTGTGTTTCAAGAGCCGTATGGCACCACACACTTGATGTGTTTAAATTATATGAAAGTGCAGTCTAAATTACTGTACTTGGAGATGATGACAGGTAATATTGTTAATGACTTGGGTAAAGGATTCGATTAGATTCTTTAGGTATTTCAATTGAGTGTTATAGACTCGAGTCAAGTAGGTCTACTGCTGAATCTACACTATGTACTTTAACATATAGCTGCTTTTTTCTGAAGGTAAATGGTTTTTTAAACATTAAGGTTAGCATAGTTGTTAAACCTCATGTCTTGTTATGGGTTTTAGGCTTCAGTTTGAGTTCTGAAATTGAGGAGAGATGTGCCATTGGGTAAGCTGTGTCACTTCCTAAATATAATAAACTGCACACAATGATTGTCATATGACCTTATTTTTAGAAACATATGAGTTGTAAAAATATAAAATGGTGGCTTTGGGATAAAGTGTGTCAGCATTGCAAAATCATTTCACTTCAATCAAATATCCAGAATATTAAACCCTTTCCCAGCAAATGACAAAAACATAGTTGACAGTATCTTGAAATAATTAGACATTGTGATTTGACCTCTATTATTTTGCATGTTGCCTAAGGGCGACTTGAATAAAAACATTATGGTAAAAAAAGTATCTAAATCATCCATGTTGTAATTATAAAACAAACAAACGTTTTTTTTTTCCCCCTTTTTTCCTTTCTTGAACATCAGCTGTATGCTAAACGACTGTTGACACCATAGAGCAGCATCTAATATAAATGGTTAATGGGTTGTGATGACCAACTACATGGTTGAAAGACCATGTAATCTCTCTTCAATTAAGGGAAAGCACACACAGCTTCTCTCTCTGTCTCTTCCAGCTGACACTGAAGGGCTGTGTGATTTGTAAAAATGGAGATGTGTGGTAGAGAGGCTCTTGGAGGCGCTAGGCATCTGTCTGGTTATTTGTGTTTTAGCACCATGTGTCGGTTTAAACCCCTCAAACACACAACAACACACACCTCAGACACTTAATTAGTGCTAAAGCAAGTATAGTTATTGCTCAAACCTCTGACCTTTAGTATTAAACCTTGGCATGTCACTCATGCTGCACCATTTGTGCTTGGATATGATGCAGCTTGTTGTGGAGAGGAGTGCCGTTACATTTCCAAGTGGTCTTTATTACAATTTTGTCAGACAGATGGTAAAATGGGTGAAAGAAATCATACAGACAAAATGGATTACAATGTGGAAAAGAAGTGCACTAGCAGCATACTTCAAATCTTATAAGTTAGACCACTTAAATGTGCATAAAGCAAATCCACTTCAGTATGAATTTGATTAATTTTGATTTCATTCTCCTGGTCTTTGTTCGAATCATTAAGGGAACATCTGCAAGAAGTTGAAAAGCCCCCATTTTTTAAATAAACATTGATACTTTAGGCCTATTTTGATAAAGACTATCAGTTTTTATTCATATTGATTTGATCAAGGAGATTTTATAGTTGAATGAGTTTTCTGCTTGAGTGCTCTGAGAGATCAGGAATCCACTCACTGTCTTTTACTCCCTTCAGTTGATAGGATCGAACATTTCAAACATACGTCACACAATCAAATGTCATCTCTATCAAACAGTACTTAACTACCAAATAGTAAAATTCACCATCAATCAACCATACATTTGTTACTCTGGCAGACATGTTTCATATTTCTGTATTAGATGTATTTTTATATTTATAGCCTGGTAACAGATGTTTATAATAAGACAATCCATTCCAAATCCATTAAAGAGCTGGATGAAATATTACTCAAAAGTAGTAAAGCAGTTTATACTTGATAGGACTATGTGCTTCAATCCATAACAATTCAGCACAGCACTAGCCTTGACTATGTTGCAGAAATCTTAGGTGGATTGATTTGTTGTTGCTTGTAAGTTCCTCAGTTGTTTTCCGCTGGGCCTAACCTCTGATACCCATTTCCTTAAGCAGCCTTATTGTGGACTTGGCTACAAAGCCCCTGCATCCCACCTCCACTGGACGCACCTTCACCTTCCACTCTTGATTTCCTGCATCATCTGCCAAATTAGCGTCTTTCTTTCATAAGCCTTCTCGATACCATCCTCCCAAGCTCCACAGTGAAGGCACATGTTTGACCAGAGAACCAGGTCTGGGCACAGATTGGTCAGTGCGAATTCGGGTAGGAAGCTTAACCTTTGTCAATCCCCAACTGTATTCAGCAGACATTCCCAGATAAAAGGCGTTAATTGCGGGAAAGTCGTGGTCATCTAGGGAAATGGCATTGCTTAACACTCTCTTGTCCTCTAATGTTGAAGCCATCTATCCGTTTATATACATTTATGTGTCCATCTGTCCATCTATATCTATGTCTGTCTGTCCTTCTGTTGTTCTATCATTATGTCTATTGTTCTATCTACATTAGTGTTTTTTAACAACACATTAATATAAAGAAAACAGTTCCACTTAACATTTTAATATTTCATCATCTTGGACATCTTTATATGTGACTGACCCTTTAATTCTGTTCTGTCATAATGATTAAGCTCAAGCGGATAAACAGAACGTAATTGCTTATAACATGATTTCTGAGGTCATGTGTGAAGGTTGCATATTTTGCATCCGTCTCAATACAGCACACTGTACTTTTCCTGACCCATCCAGGGCTGAGTCTGTTTTTACTGTACCTCCCGTGGGCCAGCAGAAGCAAGCGGACTGACTAATGCTTTTATTAGCTTTCAGACCACCAGCACAAATGTTGACCGATCTAATCTCATCAGCTCGTTTAAAAGTATGAGAAATGAGACATTTGCAGGTATATACAGAGCCCTAATGTCAGCGTTCCTGGCCTTATGTCGCCTCTGGGCTTTTCCCGCCCTAGGAAGAATGATGTGAATATTATTCCTCTCTGAGTGGCATTAGAAGCCCACATCGCTTCTACGACAACTTTATGAAAGCGGAAGGGGTCGTGGCTCATATTCAGTGATGATTGACAATTATGGCCACATAATTCTCCTCCTGTCAGTTGTGCACGCCAGCCCCCTTCCTCTCCATCGGAGTGACACATCCCTTAGATAGAGGAGGATGAATATGTCATAAATCAAGCCAAAGGCTCACGGGCCCCCACTGGGATAATCTGCCATGATGCACCAGTCTAGTATTCATCATTAGATTGGGAACTAGAAAAAGGTCATGGCACCAGGTAATTTCCCCTCCCTCTTCTCTCTCTCTCGCTCAAACCGTGGACACACGGCACGCGAAACGCCCGCTCATCTCAGCCAATAAGAGTGCATTAAGATGCGATCTCCGTATCATTTCCCCCTGCCCCCTACCATATTCACAGATAACCGCATTTCACATCTCTTGTCCCTTTTTTTCATCCGTTTCCCTTTGTGTCTGTCAGCCGCTGGTTTATTAGAATCTCCTAGCGCCGTGCCGCTAGCTTAAGTTCGGCTAGCATCGGTGGTCCTGTCAGCTGTTGAGTTAATCACCGCTCTTAATGAAGGACTGCCGCTTGGGTGGACATGACATTTGAGGCCTGTCGTCAGAGAAAAACAAACAAACGGAAGAATTTCATTAGCGCAAAGTGACAGCTTCTTACTTCCTAGGAGCTCAGACTGAAGCCCACTATGCATTTAATGAACCACTCCAGTGTTTTTTTTTTGGAGTACTATCAGGCTCACTTCTTAAGAGTCAACAGTAATGATAAGAGAGCGACTCGCGCCATGCGTGTTACAGCAAACACATCAATTATTCATCTTTGTTAGCCTTATTATCTTTCTCGGTGCCAACGTTAAGCGGCACGCCGTATTTGACGGGAGATAATGATCAATGCGTCTCGAAGAGCTGGAATGAAGCAAGGTGTATGACAGTGCTGATTATATTTACACTGCTCTTCCCTAAATATAGTCACGGTGCTGCGGTCCTGCTAGCTCTGGTGTTGAGGTGACAGCAGTGCTAGCGTAATGAGAGAGCTGTTGTATTCAGGGCTCGTGGGAAGGCCTATAAGCTTCGTGTGGGTTTGTTAAGTACGTATTTGTAGTGTGATTGCCTCTAATGATGACATATACCAAAAGAAACGGTGAAAGCAGAAGAATGTCAAAATTTAATTTAATTAACATCAACTAATTAGCTTGCAAGGGTTAAGGCTGAGTGCACTAAAGTAAAACCACAGCCTCCTGTGGTTAATTCGTTTCATAAAAGAGCAGCAATATCAGTGTGACAAAAGTCATCAATGGACACGTTTTATATTTCCATGGTCCTCAGAGGCTGAAGTCATCTTAACTGGGGGAACTTCTATATTGGTGAATGGAAACTACAAAACAAGTATTGTGTTCCCATCACAGTAGCATTTCTATAACTTTCCAAAAGAGTTTGATTGATTGATTGGATAGAAGAGACAAAGAACTCAACATTTCCATCAAATTTGTTAACGTTTGTAGATAGACGTTTTAATGATTTGGGGAATTCCCCATCACAGTCTGCAAAAATCTTATAGAATAAATAATATTTCCAGCAAGAAATATAGCTCATTAGCCTAACTGTGTGCTGTTTACAGTACATAATCTACAGTTAGATCAATTATATATAAAAAAAAGAACAGAACATTTGAACAGACATTTGTCAATTTTACAAAATATTTAATAAGAAATGAAATGGCCTATGCATTTCCATAACCAGGGCTGTTGGCAGAGCTTGGAAGTGCAGTTGAAATTACTTCTTCTGCCAATTAGCCTAAATGCCTCAGTGCCTGTATAACCATAAGTAATTCTTCTGATTTTAAGCGAAGAAATGTAATGATATTAACCTCATTTTAGTCTCTGAAAGTCATGTTTACAGAAAGCACCAACTGTGCTACGCAAAGGCTTATGTGAACTCGACAAGTTTTAATTTGTCCTTCTTATTTTCTGGGTCTCATGCCAGTCGAAAGACTTCATAGATGTTCATTTGCTTTGCCCCGTTCTCCCGCCTTTCATTTCCCCATATCCGTAATTCTTTTATTTTTCGATTTCCTTTATTTCTTGTCTGGCTAAATCACATCACCCCTCCCCTGCTTCCACGTTGATAAATATTTTGCGGCGATGCGCGGAGCCGTCAGTCATGTGGGCTAGCGTGGCGTTGGCCCTGCCGTGATGTGATAACCCCTCGCATCTCTTGGCTGTGGCGTGGAGATTTATTGAGCTGCGATAAGTGAAGAGCTAGCCATCACGCTCAGCCAAATAGACTCCCCTATGCGTTTATTCTTATTGCGACGAGAGATGCAAAATGTCTCCCCAGAGGGCCCGGCGGCTGCCAAAGAGGCCTGGCAGGCTGTACGTGTCATTACTTTCTATTAGATAAAGAAGGAAATGCGGCTCGCTGGGACTTGGGCGATGATGGCAGTCGTTTGTGTGAGTGACAGAGCATCACTCACCGGCAGACCCGGAGACGACTGCCAGGCGCTGCGTCCTGTCTTGTGCTGTCATATTTTTCTCCTCTGTTTAAGATGTTTTTGTCTTCGCAGAGTTTTGAAGTCATTAAGGAGCTGCGAGCTCTCGGGCTGTTGTTGTGCTATCAGAGGATGTCAGAGGAACCGGCTTCAGGACAGACCGCTGAGATCTCAGCAAATGCAATATTACACACTGAGTTCTAATAAGCACATGATAAATGGAGAATTATACTACCTATATTCAGACAATCAATCTGACACACGCATAAACATTTTCTAATAATAGTTTCACAAAAGATACAAAGGATAGTTTCGGTCCTTGATGCTGATTCGTCCACATTTGAGATAAAAGACAACATCTCAATATACTGTATATATCGAGTCCTTTGATTCTCTTAATTTTCTTGTCATATCTCATTTTGCATTAGGATTTAGTTTTAGGCGGTATGGTCCGACAATGTTTTCTTTAGCCCGCTGCATTTTGTAGGATTATATTCTGTTTTTCACGCAAATTTTTCATTATTTTCATGCCAGAACACTAGCCTGCTATGCCAGACCATGTTAACTGGCCAAACATACCCATAATTCTTTGCGTTCTGATGACGTTGCCGCCCAGTCGGTCACATGTGTTAGCGATCTCTATAGTTAAAATGTTAATATTCAGTGAATATTAGTCTCGTTAATATTTGTTGGTATTTATGCATAAAGTGTACTAGCTCGTGTACATTTTCATGTAACATTTAAAATAAATGTTTGCTCAAATTTTGGCGAACTTTGGCTATTATTGTTAACTAAAATGAAAAATAAAAAAAACATACGATAAATAATAATAATGTGTTACTTAAAACAATAAACTAATATGCACACACACACACACACACACACACACACACACACACACACAATTTGTCTACATTTTATAAAATACAAAAACTTTGATTTTATTTCAGCTATAGTTGCCAACTTCTCGATGTTTAGTTTAACTTTAAGTGCTTTATTGTAAAGCGGCTGAAGTCATTCCTTATTTATTAAATTTGAATGTTTTCTTAAACAGCGAATCTAAAAGTTCTTTTAGTTTTAAAACAGTGTAGGTGCTTTGCTGTTGTTCTGATCTAATGATGTATGATCTGATGTGCAGTCAGAGACCCCACAGTGATTGGACAAGGTCTTTTAAGACCATATTTTCTCCTAATATGTGTGGTTGTTTCTGCTCATCCACTCTGAGCGTGTCAAATCCCTTCTCATCAAATATTCACACCACCAACATCTGTAATGATTTACTGTCGCTTCCTTTTGTATCCTGTGAGTTCCCTTCCTTCTCGTCTGTGCCAGATTCGGCTGAGGTCAGCTAGTGGGACACACAGATGGGTTTTAGATCTTTGCTGTCATGGTAAAAAATGATGTTCTCAAAGTGTTGAGCATATGCATATTAAGTGGATGCAAGAAATCATTATGCCTTTATAAACCATACAACCAACATTTGAAATACTTTAGCTTCCATAATGTAATATTATATACCTTCTGCTATTCATACTTGTCAGCTTATTTGTAGTTCAGTATATATTCACTAACATGTTTGTTTCTAAAGAGTTTGTGGAATTTCATCTCCAGATCACGCATCTACAACCTCAACACATTTGTGTCCGCTCAGTGGGTAATGGCTCAGACTTCGTTGACCCTTCGTGATTCGGTTCATCGCCCTCTCTTCCTCTGGCAGTGTGCCTCAGGGTATGTTCAGTCTTATGTCTGTTAAAAACAGATTAATGTGTCCGCACATCAGCGCCTGTAATCTGAACTCCAGCGCTCTGTCTGTTTTATTGGCAGGTGACTGAAGCCATGTCAGGTCAGATCCAGAGACATTCCCACTGCTTTCGCCTGACAAAGCTGTAGTTTAGTGTGATTTGGCTTGTTGTAAAAGTCAATGGTCCACTACCTGGTTTTAAAGGTTCAGTGAGTTCTCAGTTATTTCAGATGTCAATATTTTCGAGCGGCAGACACTCAGCAAGGTTGGCGTCTAATAGTCATGGCACATTTTTGCTTGTCTCAAAGATTACCCATGACTCTACTTGTTCAGTCATGTTTGCTTCAGTTTGATGGAAAATCAGTGACTTTCAATGCCTTTCCAAATGTCAGAATAACTAACCAGTAACTTGTAAGCTTAGATGCTTTGTTACTGTTCAAACAAAAACATACATAAATGGATGATACCAATAGTAATAACAATACCGCAAAACTGAACTATCAGCAAATATGAGTGATTATTGTTATCTATTTGATTAAGCAATATTGGTAAGATTATCGGCATCTATCTGCTTAGACTGATAGAGAAAGCAGATATAATAGGTAACAGATCATTTGTAATGGGATGATTTTCCTCTTTTTCTGTATATACTGTATATCTTTTTTCTTCTTCCTCAAATTCAAACAGAACTCACTTTCTGTGCAATTTTTTAAAAGTATAAAACAGTTAAGCATCTTTTTTTTCATATATATATATATATTTTTTTTATATTTTTTTTTTATGTCACTTTATGAATATAAAATGATACATTTTATATTATAGCTTTACAGTAAATGTGGATGTCACAATAAAACAAAGGGTAAAGACTGATAATATTCAGCATTGGGAAGGTTACTTTGGAAATGTAATAGGTTAGATTACAGGTTACCCTATTTAAAATGTAATCATAATCAAATGTAAATATTAATAAATCAGTAGTTGATATTGTTGTAGGGGCCACAATAAAATAAATCAGTCAGTGCTTTTTAACTGTCAGATGCAAACAGAAATATCATACAGTCAATTAAACATGAGGTACAAATAACATCTGGTCCCACTGTGTCATGGGAGACCTTTGTATTTATTGATGCTAGCTTTATTTGATTAAACTATTTCCTAGAACTATGAATAAGGGTTTTCAAATTAATAAAGATTTGTTGTTGCTTTAAGAAGTGCATAATGGTATAGATAGACTTTATTTAAAGAAGTTCAAAGTAACACTTGCTCTCTTGTGAAAAATGTATTTGTGCAATCTGTGAGAAAAGAGGGAGAGAGAGAGAGAGAGAGAGAGAGAGCGAGAGAGAGAGAGAGAGAGAGAGAGAGAGAGAGAGAGAGAGAGAGAGAGAGAGAGAGAGAGAGAGAATAGGATCTCTTTGTATTCCCCCTCTCTTTTTTTCCAGCCTCTGTTTTGCTCCTCCACATTCCTTTGCTTTGTCCAGGGGAATCATTACTGTTTTGCTGAATATTTCATATACTTCAATACCTCTCCTCTCATTCACCTGACAAACACCCTCCCTCACCTGCCCCCGAGTTCAGGAAATAAATAAAACACATCCCGCTCTGGATACACCCTTAACTCGCCCCTCAGTCTGTTTTAGTACCACTGTCTCAGTCATAGTGGGATAGTGTTCACCGGAGTGAAGTGGATTACATTTGTTTTCTCAGATGACAATGTATCAACAGAGATATTTTAATTCATTAGAATATAGCATTAAGTCTGATACACTGGTTTACTTTACCCTCAGAAATGGTTTTTTCCCTTCCCAACCAAACCAAACCAAACCATTTTTGTCCTTACCTTCCTTCTTCTCTTCCAAACCTTCCATTTTCTTCCCATCCCATTCAAACCAAACCATTTTTGTCCTTACTTTCCTTTATTTTTCCTTTTCTCTTCCAAACCTTCCCTTATCTTCCCATCCTATCCTATCCCATCCCATCCCATCCTATCCAAACCAAACCAAACCAAACCAAGCCAAACCATTTTTGTCCTTACTTTCCTTTATTTTACCTTTTCTCTTCCAAACCTTCCCTTATCTTCCCATCCTATGCCATCCCATCCCATCCAATCCCATCCCATCCCATCCAAACCAAACCATTTTTGTCCTTACTTTCCTTTATTTTACCTTTTCTCTTCCAAACCTTCCCTTATCTTCCCATCCTATCCCATCCCATCCAATCCCATCCCATCCCATCCAAACCAAACCATTTTTGACCTTACTTTCCTTTATTTTACCTTTTCTCTTCCAAACCTTCCCTTTTCTTTCTATCCCATCCTATCATATCCTATCCTATTCAAAAGGAATAATTTTACATTTGTTCAAACATAATTTATTTGATAATTCAGAGTGTAAATACCTAATACAGAGATTCTAGTCAAAGGGAACTCTGGGCTTTCCAACCGAATGTCTTCATATTTAATTTACGTGCATAGATAAGGTGTTTCTACAGCTGTAGGTCTGGCTAAAGCATAACCTAAGGGTTGTGTGCTTCTCTCAAAGTCTGTAGGGATTTCTCTTCTCCTATCCTGATCTTCTGGCTGATGCTTTGTTTAGCTGTCCTTGGTTGCACATGAGTACTTTTGTGATTGAGGTAAATGTCAATACATATGAACAAACTTTGACTCAGAACACAAGGAAATGCTTAAGTCTTTTTGCTCAGCAGTGACTTTTCTCAGCTCTCTGTTGTAGGTATCATGTCTAACATTGCTTATATTTTCATATCAAGATTGAAACTGATTTTGATGGTGCTGGTGTGGTAAGGTATTTGTGAGTAAAATTCCTCAAGACGTTGTGAATGGGTTTGTAGAATGGGGAATATGGCTCGAAGAACAAAACCAGTCTTAACTACAATCACACCCACTCTCTTGTTCCAGATGAAAGTGTATTTACTCTCTGTTCTAACCTATTCTAACACTAGTGAAGTATGGAGTGCCACAAGGCTCTATCTTCGGCTTTGACCCGTCAGTCAAACTCTTACCTAGACTGACGTCCTGGGCCTAGGGAGGCAAACAGTTATTTTAAACAGTCTTTCAGATGTCTAAACCAAAGAAAACCTGTCTCTCCTCAGCTCTGCAGAAAAAAAGACTGATGTGCTCTCTTATCTGACATATGAGGAATTCGGTTGTTGGCACATTTCATTATACGTTTTTACAACTTTGCATTTAATTTTCGTCATGTTTATTATGCTTTATACATATATTGTAAACAATGCGATGCCATTAGATGCAGATGCAGGTGTGTGTGTTGTGTGTAGAATTAATTGTGTTAGTCAGAGCTGAGCTCACAAGCTCCCTGCGCTGCCGGTGTGGTGTTTCATTAGAGAGTGTGTGTGAGATGGCAAAGTGAAAGAACCAGGAATAATTTTCCAGCGGTCATCGCACCTTACCCTTGTCCCAGTGAGGGACACATGTGGTGGGTCACTGGGAGAGATATGGCCTTCTCGTCCTGGTGCTATTTAAACAGGCTGGTGAAAGGAATGACCATCAGCTTTTAGACTGAATTCATTTTACTGATGAATGTAATGATCATATTCCTCAAATAGGCCCATGAACTATATATTTGTGTCTCACAAACGCATATGAAATCAGATCTGTTAGTTCTTAAAACACAAGACCTGCCCAAGATTGAGAAATTTTGACATTTTTATAATTTAAGATGGGCATGGGACAATGGTAAAACAATAAAAATAACAAGTAAATCATTGTAAGCTTTTTAAGTAAACAATGTATAATGAAAGCATGGTGAAATACTTGACCCTCATATTAGAAAAAGAAATAAAACCTTGTTAGTTTTAATAAAGATCAACCCCTGAGAGTAAAAAGTTGAGGATACACCCATTTATGTCCGGTCAGTCATGGGAGTTGTTTGATAAATATTTGCAATGAAACCCATGGAAACTGCAGTGTCACTGTGAATAACTGACAGAAACATGATTTCAAGCCATTTAATCATTCTGGATGTGGATTTAACCATTTGACCTCACATCCCATGCGCTGTTTGCTTTCCTCTATTTTAAACGATCATCTGTTCATCTGTGTAAAATATGTTTATACCAAACCCCAGATCCCAACAGCTGTATATTTTCTTTCAATGTAACACATACCGCGTCCATCCTGAGCACAGGGTGAGCGGCTCTCTGGGGAATTCTTAGAGGTCGACATTTTAATACTGGTAATTACGTTCCAATCTTCCTGTGAATCCACCTGTAAAATTGTATTAGCTGTGCGATTTCCCATGGTCCTGTGGGGGAGCGGCCCAGTGCGGAAGTCCAATTCTGGATGTTTGATTATTTGATCAGTGAGTGATCTTCGTTCTCACACATTTCTCAAGGTCATGGGAGTTTCCACAAAGACTTGTGTTTGGATCTTACAGGGCTCTGGTGATGGTGATGAGGTGGTGGGGGTTGTTTTAGGTGGCTCTGGTGCATTAGGGTTCATGAATAGAGAGACACAATATTGGAGGTCTTGAGGATTGGAGAGAATAGGGTTTAATAAATGAAGAAAATCCTTTTAATTATTGTAGAAAACAAAAATGTTATAATTTATGGTAAAGTCAGCTATGTTTGAAGATTTACTTTGAGGATTGAAGATTTATGACTGTATTACTCATTCACTCACACATCCTTCGGCTGTGGTCAGCGGCCATCATGTTTAAACTAACAGCGCCATGTTAGATGACTGTCAGCACATTTTCTCAGATGAAGGTGAAGTTGTGTCTTATTAGTTCGCACAGCCGGTCTAAATTTTGGTCTACAGTGATGATATGGTATAGCAGTGAGAACATTCAGGGCAGTTGTTTTCAGGGTTATGCTACTGTACTGGTGTACTGTCATGGTCCTTTCAGCTGAGCCGAGGTACAAGATGAATGGAAACCTAATCTTTTCTTTTTACTTAAAATAGGTGACATCCTTTCACTTATAATTGGTCGAGGGCAAAGCTAAGACCTAGATTTTTACATTTTCGGAAAGAAATATGAGTTTTTTTTTTTTATTTTAGTTTTTTTACCCACTTGAGTTTTAAGGTCTATGGTCAGGATGTTGCATTCTGAATGGATGTTAGCAAGCTATGCATTTGCTAGCATGTGGTTAGCATGCTATGAGACTGCTAGCATGTTCTAAGTTGCATTAAGCGTGCTGTGTGCTCTGATAAAACATGTACATGGCAAATATGTCTTTTTGATGTAGCATTTTTTGGAGTGTTTACTCATCTGCTAAATTTTGTCATATTAGTGTCTTTACAATGTTGATGAATTAGAATACACGTAAAACTGCTATTTTTTTAAAGACATTTTTCAGTTGTTTGTGCACAACTGATGCTTTCCAGATGAAACATTCTGCAAGCATCTCGGAAATATACAGTACATGTGCTATCTGGGGGGTTGCTAGTGTGTTCGAAATAGCTATAAGCATCCTAAATGGTTGTTATATAGATATGTATACATAAATGCCTCATTAGCAATATGTATTTCGGTTTTTGTGGTAGCTATAGCAGCATTGTTAAAGAGTAATTCACTGGCGAAGTGGATTTACTTATTGTAGAGTTAACCAAGGTTACCATGAGCATTGTAATGTTCGAAGTGGATGTCGTAACAAATGTCAGTAGTCCGGGGAGATTTCAGAACGAGAAGTTCTTTCATTAATTCATACAACCTTAAACATAAGACAAAAGACAACAAGCACAAGGCTGAATAGGGGCGGAGCTACATAAGGCTTATGTATAAGCCATATTGAAATGGCCAGAACCAATCAAGAGCACTTGAAAGCAAGATGACTGTGTGTCCGCAAGCATAGTTCATAGGTATGGATATCTATATTTGCAATGGGCTTCAGAAGATGATTTTCATTTAGTTTTTAATCAATGTTAAAAAATTCTGCATGTGCTAAAAATAGCTCAAACTTCATATAAGTATCATTGATCATTAGAGAACCTTATAGCCAAATTGTTCTTAGTTTCTAATGAACGCAGTGATCTGATGATTCTCAACTGTGATGCTGTTCCATTTCTTTAGAAATTGAAATCTTGCCAGTTTTTACATCCACAGGCTTCGCAATCTTTTGGCCCATTGGAAAACTCATTGGTTTTAATTCTGAGTGATGACAGCATCTGAAATGTTGACTGTTCCGAGATGTTGGACGTGTTGATGTGAGTGGAGCAGTCAAACCAGGTGTCTATGTATAAGTATCTATGGTTAGCATGTTGTGCGGTTGCTAGCATGTCCCACGTCGTTGTTACTAGCATGGCATTGGGTTTTGAGTGGTTGTCAACATGCTTTGGTTACAAGCATGTTCTGAGTGATTATTAGCATGTAGTTGCTAGCATGTTTTGAGTGGTTATTAGCATAAAATGTAGTTGTTAGCATTTTCTGATTGCTATGTGTTTACTTCCACTTGCTAGGTAACGACTTTCAAGAAACTAAAACCTCAGTCTGTTCAGTCACAGATTTAGCCTCAACTGTAACACCTGACATCCTTTAAGGGCCCACATATCACCAGAATGTCATTATATCTTGAGCAAAAAACAAGCCCAGTGAGATATAAAAGTATACAATGTGTGTAGAGTGGAACGTAACCACTCTGGCCTCTCTCCATTTGCTTTAATACTTACTCAAGAAAACAATCTATCGCCATAATTGTTCAGTAGCTCCTGTGACAAGGCCTTGCGGGAACAGGGTGAGGAATTTTTAAACTGAATGGAGAGAGACCTCAGTCTGTCCTCCTTCTCCCCCAATCCAGATGAGGGTCCTTTGTGTGGCGTGAAAGCGTTTCCCTCAGAACGCAAGCATGAAATCAGTGCCGCCTCCTTCTCTGTGCCTTCTGTCCTCAAGATACACACAAACAAACACAAAAGGGTTAACCCTTAACATGTCTCATACGTTCAGATAGGTTTAAATACAGAAACTAAATTTGACCTGATCACCTTGTTTTTAGTTCAATCACAAATTCAGATCTACAGATGACAAGACAAGGAGAATGCCCAACCCTCAAGTTTTTATGATATTCTGGTCTCTAGATATGACTCTGTTAAGTTATGTTTTGATTTTTAATATATCATCATTTAGAAGAGTTATAGGACCATGATCCTAAACAAGCCATAGGTTTTGAGGTCTCGTTCATGTCTGTTTTGGGTTACCCTACATGCTACACTCTCAGAAAATAGATACAAATGTTGTTACTGGGGCAGTACCTTTTTAAAAGGCACACCTTTGTACCTAAAGAGTCCATATTGGTACCTTAAAGGTACAGTACACATCAGTACCTAAAGTGTACAAAAGTGCACCCAGTGACAATTCTGTACTTTTTTTACTGAGAGTGTAGGGGTACTCTTGACATATCAAACATCAATATGGTCCACATCTATGATCTAGTGTCCTGAAACACAGCAGAGGAAATAACAGAAAAGGTCAAAGTATTAAATGGGATGTTTTGGCTGCCTGCAGATGGCGCTCTTAAGCAGAGACGTTTATCTGTGTGACAGCAATGAAATCCTGAACCAGCAACATGACAGTCATGGCAAGTGCAGCTTTGAAAAAAAAAAAAAATAATAATAATAATTATATATATATATATATATATATATATATATATATATATATATATATATATATATATATATATATACATATATATACATATATATATATGTAGTTTTCTGTCTGTCAATCAATGTGACCCCACAGGAAAATATGATGTCCATCATTGAGATTTAGGCGTTGGACAACCATTATCTTTTTAAGATGTCATGTCACAAATTTCTTTTTTTTTTTTTTTTTTTTTTTATGGTTCAGGTTAATTTAAATGTGCTTATGAATATTGCAAGGAACTAATATTGTTTTAATTTCCATTTAATTCTCTTTTCCAGGTTTAATTAAAACATCCACTGAAAAAGAGTGAAAAGGAGAAAGCATAAATTCGTTATGACAATTGTGATTTCATTTTAATATTCAAAATAAATGTTTTTGTACAATAGTTCGATATTTCAAGTAGGTACATTTTCATCTCATTTACAAAACCATTTGAAATATTTATTTTGTTTTACCCCATTTAAAATATTCAGACAAAACATGACATATAAAATTCAAAGGGACAAACAATAACAATTATTTGGGAAAACAAAACAACAACAACAAAATGATCAATAGAGAATTAATAATGGTAAAATCGCTTCTTAAAGCATACATTCTGGTGTAATATTATTGCGAATCCTTAAAACGGATAAATGCTCAAATAAGACAAGGATGTGGATGCAACACTTACACAAATCATATTCCATGCGAACAAAGCCGTGAGAGTGTGTATGTGTTTTAAGACATAACTAGAGGACTTTTAAAGATTCCCATATAGGCACTATTTCCTCCATCAGTTATTATATCTCTCAGTGACTAATCCTGTCATTGTACAATCTATTTGTTTAGATTCATTATTAGTTTTTTTTGTTTTTAAAGGAGGAGACTGTTACTCATACAGATTAAAAAAAAAATGATTTATCAAATGATTCTAACAAATTAAACACAATGCATGTTTACAAGTCAGAAATATAAAATATAGTCTAATATAATCTCATATTATTCAAAGAGCTAATAGACAGCTTTAATCTATTATAAATTCAGAGCATTTCTCTGATTCATAGTAAGTGTTTAGCTCCCATGAGGAAGGTGAAAACTGTTTAAAAAGCATGAGGAGTCTCTGAATGTGTGATTGTTTCATAGGCTGTGAGTCCTGTGCTCGCCGTGCTTCATGTGTATGTGTGAGGCGCTCTGGGGTTTGAGTCCGAGGTAATGGCTGGTTAACGCCATCTGATGGGCTGAAAAAGCCATTTTGGTCCAGTTTTGAACATGGAGGGGATTCCTGGCTGTCTGAGCGTCACAGTTCCTCTGAATCCACGAGGACTTTTTGGGACTGTCCGGCGCCGTCGCGGTTTCAGCCAAAGACCAGATCTTTGGTTTCTGAGGCGGACTCGCATTATCTGAGGGCTCTTGTGCCGCGTGACTCTTTTTGATTTGGTCCTCCTCTCCCTCATCTGGGTTTGTGTCTCTTCTGTCTTTCATGATATCATGGATAAAACTCTTCTCAGCTCCTGCGTCATCATATTCCTCAGAATCAGAAACTTTAGACGCTGATTTTTCCTCGTCCTGATAATCACAATCCTGCTTGTCTTCGATGTTCTCCGTGTCTATGTTCTCCAGGTCTATTTCCTCGTCCTCGTCCCTCTTGTCTCCGTCCTCGTTGTCACTCGTGTACACATTTCCTTCCTCGTCGGTTCTCGTTTTGGGAACCCAAGTCATCTTATTCTCTTTTTTGAGTCTTCTGCGTGCGTTGGCGAACCAGGTGGACACCTGGGTGAGGCTCATCTTGGTGATGATGGCCAGCATGATCTTCTCTCCTTTGGTGGGGTAAGGGTTTTTGCGGTGTTCGCTGAGCCAGGCCTTCAGGGTGCTGGTGCTCTCGCGGGTGGCGTTCTTGGGTCGGGACGGATCCCCAAACTGATACTGGTGTCCGTACGGGTAGAAGGGTGTGTGAGGAAACCCTGCGTGCTGAATCCCTGGACTGTCTTTAAACTCGTACTGGGAGCCCTTAGACAGAAGGAAAGAGAGAGTGTATGAGCACATGTGCTTCTGAGAGAAATGCGAGCTTATTTACTGCTAAACTGGTTCAAATTCATTGGTGAGAGATATGCATAACATAAGGAAAGATAAAAAGAAAAATATACTTAAGAAAAAAAAATATTTTCTAGTGTTTTATTATATCTTACACTAAAGAAAAGAAAAAGAAATATACAGTTGTTACATTATTTTTTGTTTCCTTAAGGGGACCCTTTAAAACTGCTATTTTAACTTAATGTAGTAAAGTTTTTTGACTCAAATAAACCAGTCTTAATATTTTAAATTACAATTCCAAATTGCTTTTTAAGATTAAATCACACACACACACACATATCTTTATATATATATATATATATATATAAATATATTACATGATATAATTTTCATATTGAATAAAAATGTCTTTAATTACCTTTTATTAATTTGCATACATGAAAAATAAACGTCATGAATTTGTGGACCTTGACAAACGTTCTCTTAGATCTAAAAATACTTTTGGTTCTCAATCTAGGCTATACATTTTCTTTAGTTTTATTAAGTACAAACTATTTTTCAGTAGTAAGAATAAATCTGCCATAAGGTAGCAACATTTTCTAATTTAAAAACATCCTAATTTTCTTTTAAAATAAATGTTTCTCTCTCTCTCTCAAATCGAAAAAGTTATATTCGGTACTTAAATAAAGTTAGATTTTTAATTTTAAGTAATGCAGTTAACAGGTCATTAGATATGAATGAAATGCGAAAAATGCTTTTTTTTTTCTTTTTTTTTTTTTTTTTTTTTTAGTTTCAAAGATGCTCGTAAACACAAATGATTATTCTATTCTTCAACTCCAGCAGTTATCCTCCGCGGACTCACCAGCTGGTTGAGGATGGAGAGGTCGCTGGAGTAGGGCAGGAAGGCGCTGGAGAACGGAGCTCCGTACACGCAGGAGAGCACGCTGGAGAGAGAGCCCGGTGCACCGAGCGCCGCGTGCCGCTCCGTGGAGGACAGCGGTCTGATGTACTTATAGCCGAGCTGCGGGAGAGACATGCTGCTGCCAAAGGTCCGAGCGACGGAAAACAATCACAGATCTCGCCTTTGACACGGGACTGAGTGGAAACTCACGGAGAGTCTCGGTGAGAGTTAAAGCCGCTCTCCGGTCCGAGGTGCACTGAGGTCACATTCAGATTGAGTGGGATTGTTCACAACACTCGTGTGATTGACATTTCTACAGTCTCACAGGCCCCTCCCACCTCTGAAAACTCTCTCTCTCTCTCTCTCTCTCTCTCTCTCTCTCGCTCTCTCTCTCTCTCTCTCTCTCTCTCTCTCTCTCACACACACACACACACACACACGCACATTTTAATATCAGTCGTCTTTCGATCATTTTCAGACTTTAGTTCCTATTATCGTTTAATCATATCGAACTTTATTTTCGAGCTACTGAAAAGCTTATTATAACAATCCTGTTCCAAAACAGAAACAAGACTGCGTATGAGACGAAATTAAAGAAATAAACTTCTATGCGTAACACATGAATTACCAAATCACCATAAAAATAGCAATTAAACTTTTAAAACAATTTGACTAAATTATGGTGACAACAAAATAATAATAATAATAATAAACAAGGGCTTTCCTTATTCATTATAATAAAAATAAATATTTCTGCGAACCGCAAAGGATTAAACAAGATTTTTGTTAACATTAAGACTAAATCAGCGAAACAAGAGACTCAATATTGAAATTCCAGGAACAGATTAAATAAATCCCGAAGAGACATACTGATACTTTATTGTCCTCAGAAAACAGTATGTATTGCTGAGATTACATCTCCATCGGTTTATTATGAACACAACATCAATCTTAACTCACAGAATATAATTCGCTTCATAAAATAAGATTTTTAAGCAGATTATAATATCACTATTCATCGACTTGTGCTTAAATCAACACAGAATAAAACACAAGTCGGTGAAATAACTGCGTTTACTATTGTGTTGATTTTAAAACCAGGAGAAATTAAACTAAAATAAAATAAAATACTGTATCAATAAAAATCAAATAATTCGCGTTTATAGTCAGTTTGAAAAAAGAAAAAGAAAAAACATTATATTCTAATAATATAATATATAATCTATTTACAAATTTATAACAAAAAGTAGCCTAAAATCAGTTTTATGCACAAACAGCCATCTATCGCCTAAATAGGCTACTGCACTTCTGTAAGATCAGGAGAAAATATAGACAGTGGTTACAATAAATACATAAATCAACAAACAACAGCGATAGTAATATAATAAAGATCTATATTTATATTGCATTATGTTGGATCAATAATGATCTTAAAAAATAATTGTATTATCACGAGACTGGCTTTACCAAAGCTTTTAAAACAATATATATTATCCAGTCCAGGAGAGCTATTTAAACTTCTTCTTTTCCCCAAAATCAAGGAGCTAAATGATTAGTAATATTGGTTTTCGAGATCTGTAGATTTGACCGCTGCTTGGGTCATTTCTCTGAAAGCGCAATGCAATCAGAGCACGGTATCAAGACGCTTGCACGCTGGAGAGAGTTCGTCGGGTGGTAACGAAAAAGAAATAGTGCTTGCAAATTATCAGAAGATCCTAGCCTCCCATCGTTTTGCACCTGCTTTATTTTAGCAGGCAAATGGCCGCAGTCTTGAGGAATCAATAGCCTACTGCCAGTTATTCTTAAGTAAAAGATGCATTGCCCTGAAGAGACACAAAACCCCGTTTCCCCTGCATAGCTATAGCAGGAGCGTCACAGGGTCACAGCTAGTTAATGTGATGCACGCTCGCCCGGTTTGTTTTCCTGCGAAGTTTAGATAAGCTGACCAATGAAGCTTGTAATTACAATATTCCAAAAAACTGGTCCCGGATCAGTATATAAATCTCTCCATCCAATTACAAGATGTAATATTTCTGCACTCAAGCTGGTAATGAGCTCTAATGCCCGTGCTGGAGTTAATCCCCCTCGGATGCAGCACAGATCAGATGTTGCCTCTGTAATTAGACTGGCAGAAAATCATTATTTCATGTTCATATAGAAAATGAGGTTGGTGGGGAAGTTAATTTGTGTCTGCTCTGTCAAGCATGGACAAGAATTTAATGATTTAATTACAGTTGTAAGCTCTTTGGATCAGACTTAAATGGAGCCTAGGGTTTTTTTTTTTGCCTTCTTTCTTTCCTTACCCTTTCTTATTCGGCACAGTTGTGTAAAAGGCTATGTCGATTCAAAGCCTTTGACAGGAGCTCAGAGAGAGAGAGCGAAGATCTTTGTGAACACTTCTTATGTCAATATTAATTGCTTCCTTGTTCAACAACTTAAGTAATACCTCTTCACCCTTGATGACAGTGGATGACAATTACAGGAAATAGGCTATATTTAAAGAATAGTGCAATCAAATTGAACCACTCTGGATATTCCTCTATGTGGATTATTAAAGACGGTTTATTGTTATCTTGTTCTCTTTGTTGTTCTGCCTGATCACACGCCATACTGACTTGTGACAGAATAACTGACCCAAACATAAACTATTTAAGTGGTGCCTCCCCCCGTTTTGCTCTCCGGTTTTATCAGTTTTTGTTTTTTTGTTACGGATGACCCTGCCGTCCTCGTCCTCCTGCTGGAGCAGGGTGATTGCTCTCTTGAGGACCACACTAAAGACTTTGTGTTCCTCGCTAACCTCGAACACTGCTCTGCTCATTCTATTGAGCTGGACTTAATGCCATCATACAAGCACAGTTGTCCAGGGATGTCCTTGAGAGAGCATCATCACCTTCATTGAGTGGGTGCTGGTGTCCTGCAAGTCACATCTGACCATGGACACCGCAGACAACAACAGGACAGGACCCACGTCGCGGAGAGCTGCCCGAGTCCACCGCAGACAGAGAGCCAGAGCCTGCCGCAGTCGTTAAGCCATTGCCATCAGGAGCGACAGAGCTGACGATCGCCCTGGAGCTTGAGCCCCAAGTGTCTGACCAGGTGTGAGAGCCGACAACACAAGCGACGGTGGTTACAGCTGTGGAGATCACAGGGGGAATGGAAAGCACCGCCCACAGTGCCACCACTGGGGGTGAGCACAAACTGGACCTGGGAGATTTAATAGACTTACACTTAGAGATGCCTGTCCTTCAATTTTCACCGGTTTACCTGGGAAAATATCCCACCCAAACCCCCTCTCCCGCCTCCTCTCTTTGACCTGTTCCCTTCCTCAACACCCTCTCCGCTGGATCCTGTCAGTCTCTCTGCCCAGCCTCAGCTCACCATCTGTGGTTTGGGCTCGCCTCTGGTCTGCCTATCTATAGCTCCACTGGCGTTGACTCTGGAGGATCTGTTGACTCTGTCTTCAGCTTCCAAGGCCCAGACTCCAAACCTAGGTCCTGCGACCCAGCAGCTCCACCACTGCTCCTAACTCCATCGTCTCCACCATGCCCCGTCAGTCCATCAGCTCCACAGGGCTCCATCATCCCTCTGGCTCTGCCTTGGTCAGTTGTTGACCATCCGCTGCCTCTGGACTCCACTCCTTTGGCTCTGCCTCATCCCTCCATCTCTCAGGCTCTGTCAGGCTCCTCCTTCCCTCCAGCTCCACCTCAGTCCACCGTCACTCTGGCTCCACCGAGGCCTTCCTCCGCCTTGGTCCTCCAGATCCTCGTTGTCGCCCTGGATCATCAGTTCTCCGTCTCATCTTGGGCTCCTCCACCAGCTGCTCCACGACCATTGGTCGTCCCCTTCGAGTTATCAGCCCTTCCTCCACCATGGCTCCTCCCTCAGTTGGCTCCATCATGGGCCGCTATCATGGCTGTGGCCTGGGTCCCACTTGGCTCCTCCACCTGTCGTCTCTCTGACACCTCCCTCCGTCATCACCACCCTGGACTGTTTTAATCGTCCTCCTCCTGGGAGTCCATCCTCCGCCAGAATCTCCACCTGTCTGGTCCGCCTGCCAGCCCTCTGTCTTCCCCTGTCACCATCCCACATTCACTCCTTTCGGTTCCCCACACGTCTTCCGTTTCCCAGAGTTAGAAGAATTGAGAAAGAAGTGTTTATTATGTTTGAAATCTGGATATTTATCTTACAAAAACACATTGATTAGCTACATGGCTTCATTAGCCTTTATTCACCCCCTGGAGGCCTGTGAATGACGTTTTATTACAGATGCGTGCACTTTATTTCATCCCTTCTGAACAACAAACACCTGCTTACCCCCTTTGAAAGGCTTGGAAGAGCAAGGACAATTTATTATTTAACTTTGTATTATTCTGAAATAGGAAAGTCACATAGGATGCTTCGAGGGTGAGTAGAAGATGGATGAATTTTCATTCTCAGGTGAACTAACCCTTTAATAGTTACTTAATAGTGAATAATTTGGACCTTAAAAATAAAATGTGACCGAAACTTCTCCTTCTGTCATGTTTCACATCTCTACACCAAAGTTGACAATAAAAAGTCAGATCACAGTCTTGACTCGGTATGAAACTTTTCTCCTCTAATCATCTTTTAAGACCAAATTATCTCAGTGCTAATATAACGCTCTGTACTCTTACATCAACGGTATAGTCTGGTTTATGTTTGGTTTTATTCCCATTAATTGGTAACAAATCTAACACTTAAAGCTGCAGTAGGGATCTTTTGACGCTCTAGCGGTTAATAAACAGAACTGCTTGCGTCTTGCGGAGGAACATCGTAGCCGGAACTACTTCTCTCTGTTTATGTCTATGAAGAATCACAAAGGTACTGGGTTACTCCGCCGCGGGACCCCCGAAGCAATCTAAAATAGTCCGAATATAAACACTTATTATAGGTGCACCCTAGTGATTCAGGACAAGCCAAAAACACGGTTTGGAAAATGGATTCATGGTGTACTCGCTTATTATGTTCATTTTTCTACATTTTGAACACAAACAAAGTTACGGACCGCAGCTCTGATTGGTTGTTTCTTACCGGGAGCGATGTCTTTTCTGCAAATGGCAATAGGACACTGGGAGGAGCCAGAGGAGCTTGAATTTACATATTATCTGTCTCATATTCTAATGTGAGGACATAATGACAGGTTTAATAAATATGTAAAAAATATTTTTTTACAAAAGTTCCCTACAGCACCTTTAAACGAAAGGTAACTGAGAGGACTATCTTTTGATCTATAAAAGAGCAACCTTTAAGCAATAAAAAGACCCATTTCCAGGTTGTGTCAGTGTGTTTGCTTCTCATTTTCTTCCAAATGAAGGCCCTGTGTGACTTCAGTGCCAGTGTATAGTGCTGACATTGTCCACAGTCCAGTGCAAATATGCAAGAATAGATTTTAGTATTCAGAGGCTTTATGTGTCACTCAACATGACAGCTCCCCCGTCTCTGCTCCATATTCAGAAAGACCCCTTGCTTTCCCTTCCTAAGAGCAGCTTGCATAGCAAAATGTGTTTTAAAGGATTATATTCTTCAGTTAACAGCAAAAAATCTTCAGGTGCCAACTAAACATTATCAAACTCTCTGTGAGTGTTTATATACAATCTATTAATGGCGTTTACTATGGAAAGCATCACTATATTGCTCATATTTTGGGTATACTTTATACTTTATTTATTTAGTCTGTGCAGTTGTTCCCTTTTCTCTGTGTTTGTGTGAGTGTGTGTGCATGTGAAAGTGTGTGTTTGTCATAGTAAAGTAGTTGTGAGAGGGTGTGTGATTTTAGTTCTGGATTTTTCTTTTCTTTTTTTATGTCAAAGGGATATTAAAACAATTATATGTACATTAAAACTATAATTTTACATTTTCTGAGGACAACATTAATGGTGGTTTCCCACACAAATCTGACCACCATGATATTATCCACCTTATTTTGCAACATGGAAGTAAGTTTTTTTTTGTTTGTTTTTTTGTGAATATGCAAGACTTCCGCTTTATTAGGCACTGTATGTAAATGACAACTAAGTACAAACCAGTGTGTTTGTGATTATGATAATGAATGAAAATTATATTATAACAAATCCCAGTTTGCAATATCAAGCAGAATAACTGGCTGTTTTTGTACAGATAAAATAACTGGAAGTGAATGTAACCAGATGTTGGCAGTGCACAATATTACGTCTAAAATGAGGTGCATAGGGCGGGATTTTAGAGTGGTTTCCAATGCGTTCCCAAGGTGTTCCAGGTGGTCGGTATATGAAAAGACACTGAAAATTTTAAAAGACAATCAGATATCTTTATATGATATTCTGGTCTTTAGATATGGCTCAAGTCCATCCTTTTAAATTTTTTCCCCCTGTTTTATTGTACATTAAATAAAAATTCAATTAAATTTATGCATTTAGCAGACGCTTTTATCCAAAGCGAATTACAGTGCATTCAGGCTATCAATTTTTACATATCATGTGTTCCCGGTGAATCGAACCCTCAGCCTTGCACTTGATTTCGCAATGCTCTACCAATTGAGCTTCAGGAACACTATGTACATTATGAGAAATTCGTAAGAATGATCTCTAAAGACGTGATCACGGCAATTGGAAGTTTCGTGTGAGGGTGAAAACGTTCCTCCCGCAGATTTGAAGATGTTTAAGTTGGTCATACAAATTTACCGCACTGACTAACTGAAAACTGCGTGGTTTGAAAATGACTTCAGTGTGTGCAGTACATCATTCATCACTACGCTATTGTCATTTGACAATAGACCTGTTTTGCATGTGAATTCTCAATGAAATTTGCTAATACGACCATAGTAAAAAGGTTATACTGACAAGCCAAAGTTTTTGGCAAAAAAACAAAACAAAAAACAAAAAAAGCAAAACTTGTTATAAAACTGTTATTGTGATGCTAACAAACCTCAGTACTCAAAGTTTTCTTCAAATGTTTGCTCCAGAAAACTGGTTGTGTTATTATTCAGGTAACTAGCCATAAATATGTTGACTGTTTACTAGCATGTTTCGGTGTTCCACTATGACATTATAAAAATGACCGGGGTGTTTTAACTGTACAATGATGTAACCACCATAGTGCATTGCCTTGTTCGAGAAACTAACTAGATAGTCATAACCTGAAACCATGTAACCAGTGTTGGGGTTAACGCATTACAAGCAACACAAGTTGTGTGGTCACATTATTTTCAAGAAACTAGTAAAGTAATGCATTACTTTTAAAATTGCAATGAAAAATAACACATTTTGTTATTTTTAAAATAAATGAATAAAATAAGCAAGCCCAGCCCAGGTGACAAAAGTAATGCAAAAGTAATTCAATGCGTTACTTTCCATAATTGTATTCATTTTTTTTTATTTATTTTATGGAGTGACACAATATTGTAATACACTCCTTTTAAAAACAACTTTCCTCAACACTGGTAGTAATTTTGTGTAGTAACATCCGTTGTTGAACTATTTTGGTTCAGCAATATGGAGCCGTTGTTAAAGAGGTCACTAGGTAAAAACGTAAAACCTTTATTTTGAGATCAAATTCATGTCTTAATATTGCTGTAAGTAATAACATAGCATCTGAGGACTATGCTATTGTTTTGCTTTATTTACAGATCATGTAATGGGATATGGAGCATTTCCACACATCCACATTCTTTAAAAAACAGCTTTCATCCTCGACAAACTAAAAGACGTAGAGTGAAATTTGTATGTGGAATAAAATATATAGATTGTATAGCTTATTAGTTTGCTTATTTTGTATGATCATGTAAGTTCACGTCATTCCAACAAGAAACTAGATTGAGAGTGTAGAATGTAGTTCGAACCACAAAACTGCAATGCTGTTTGCGAATGTTCACTGGAACTATTGTTTCTGGAAACACTGAATCATTGAACTTGTAGACTTAGTTTTCTTACCGTGATTTTTGGAAATAAATTTTAATCACCAACCCAAGCAGAAGCATGTGTAATAATAATGCTTTCTTTAGCAAAACCGGCAAATACACTGTCATTTGATTATTACAACATTACGATAACTAATCACCCCAGGCTGCCACACCAGTCCAGCCCTTTCAAAGCACCCAACACAATACAACATCCACCTCAATAGACACCGAACACGCATTGTAATGTAAAACATGCCGGGGAGGAAAAAGGCAATTATTATTTTAAGAGAATGATTACAATCTGAAATGAAAGGACTTCGGTGGCCCGTTATTTCAACTAGGGGAAGATTAATCTTTTCCAATCTGTGGACAGGATAATCAGGCCTGGCCCTCACACCTGGTCTTCCTGTGTGTGTGTGTGGCTGGGATGGAGAGAGTAGAGTAATTTATGGCTCTCACCCCGCGGCTGACAGTAATGGATTGGCTCCTATCAGGGCTGGCCATCCGTTAGTTTGTGAGAAAATATCACAGCGTCGCACTTTGATGGGATCGAGGGAGTCTTCATCAAATAGGGTTTTCAAGAGAAGTTATCATGGAGTCAGATGGTGAGGACTCCTCAGGGCGGGTTATGTTGGTCAGAGAGCCCTTTACAGTTAATCTCATCTAGAAATGCCTTTGTGTTTGTGTGTTACAGTACCATTTTATATAGGTTCAATACAAGTTAAGCTCTATGTTCAGCATATGTGACATGTTGTCAATTACCGCAGAAAATAATTTCAGCTCATCTCTAGATTTGTATTAAGAAAACATTGGGTTTAGAGTAAAACACTTACAATTGGGCAAGCACACCCAGGTAAATGTTAAAACACTCAACACATATACATCAGCCAACTGTGATGAAATCACTTACTGTTTTCATTATAACCAATTTCATATCAACTCCTGACATGACCATGGAATGCTAGTAAACCTGGTAATTGTAGATATGCAGTTTTACAAACCGAGGATCGAATCAAATTAGTATTATTATTATTATGATTATGTTTTTTTTAATTTTATTTTTTGTGGTAAATGACAGGATGCTGAGATGTTGTTGATAGAGCTCAGGTTTTATTAAACTCTTCATATCTATTATTTGAAATCTGATATATAATAATATCAACATGCAGACATCACACACCACAAGGGTCGCTAAAAGAATAATTAATGCTAAATTATTCTTGAAAACGATTGTCTCCATTTCTGTTCTGGTATTGACTATACATCTCTCAAACTCTCATAAACCTGTACACAGTGAGGCAGAAGTATTAGCATAAATACATAAGAATATGAATAAGCGTGAGCACACCATTCTCCCTCAATAATGAATAATATTCTTCCACGGTGCAGTCTTCAGATCAGGCTCACTACTCAACAATCCACAACTATTAATATTTAAATGCTGGTTTTATTTAGCGGTGGTACTCTGCACGAGGGTGTTTAAGGGTGTGATGCGAGAGATCTTGATAAGTTTCTCCTGAGAGCTGCACTTGAGCGGATACATTTTACCCGCCAGTGTCATCTGCGAAATCCAATTTAACACAAAGCAGTCTTATTTACAGAGAAGCCAAAGATAAACACACCTGAATGACTTTTGTCCAAAACCATTATGCTCATGAATTCAGAACCCAAACCCTTTTTTCTATCTCGCTTTCTTACTTCTCTAGAATTAACTGAGTGTTTGGAGCTTTGCCCTCTTTTCAAATGTTGATTCACCAGTTGTGGCCTTCTGGCACCTTTTTAGCTAACACACAAGTTTGACATTCTAACCAGCACTCTGTGTACCACAGAATATGTCCCCATTTGGATAGAAACAGAGGCATTGGAATAAGCAAAGATTGTCTGTCAGAAGTCAGAAATCAGCTCTGTTTCAAATCCTAGTGAGCCAGCGGGAATGTTCTTGGTTCTGGAAGGGTCTTATTGGCAGATACATGTCTTCATTTGAGGATTCTTGTGGAGAATAAGATGTATCCTTGTATGTGAGGGTCTGCGTACAGTGCGTATGACACCAATTTCACCTCCAAAATAGTACTCTCTCCCCCCAATTTCTGTAACCATGCATACTTTGTAAGTCCTTGTTACACATGCGCATTGACATGGTTTTGCACAAATCAGTTGTTTCACAAGTTGGCAGCACTGGCCCGGGCTGCAGTCTCACAGTAGAAACCGAAACTAATGACACATAACAACTACAACAAAATACTGGAGACTACAAACACCAACAGACTTTATATATATGTTATAAGATAACAGCAACTTTAGTTTAAAAGAATACGAAGACATTTGTTTCGGTCATAACTTCTGGAGAAAAACAGTGCAGAGACTGGACAAATGTGGAGTGCATGTGTCAACCGCCTGCTTTCATGCATGCTATCAAATGGGGTTTACTTTGAAAGGTTACACGTTCAACTGTATGTATACTCTAGCGTATGCAAAAAACTATAGTATAGCCAACTTTGGACTTTACACAACAAATGCCTATGTAGGCACTTAGAAAGCAAGAAAGCTTGCTAGGCTGTGGAACAGAGCTATCATCTGTCTTCATGCAGCTCTTTGCTAACGCTGTGAGCTGATTAGCTGATTTCTTCTTGTATGCTAACAGGACACCAGCAATGCCTCCCCTGTCATGTAGAGTCTAGCTAACAGGCTCTATAAGAATCTCATAATGTTTCATACGCATGACGGACGAATGGCCACAATTACCATTTTACACTTCACTTCATGACGATTGGTCCGTAGATCCGACTTAGCTGTAGCTACTGATATGGATTCGCCTGCCTCCTTCCCCAGCGAATTTACATACAAATTGAGGATTTTATATTTATTTATTCTTATTAATCAGCCCCATGGCAGGATTCACGCAGTGGTGCTCCATCAGTGTTTAAATACATCTCTGTGACATTTGTCCCCTGCTTTAGTATGATAGGGCCGAGCGGGTGGATAATGTAGCCGTGATTACTTTTTCCATTGAGAGGACAAACGCTTTCATTTTTTCTGTCATCTTGAATAAGTGTTAAAGAGGGTTTAGGGCCTTCAGTGTGTGCTCAGTATGCAAAAGGAGTGGAACACGGAGATGGGTGTATTAAATAACCATT
Organism: Carassius gibelio; assembly: GCF_023724105.1. Classification (NCBI taxonomy): domain Eukaryota; kingdom Metazoa; phylum Chordata; class Actinopteri; order Cypriniformes; family Cyprinidae; genus Carassius; species Carassius gibelio. The sequence continues at coordinate 16,442,687 of NC_068395.1, read as the reverse complement.
AGCAGCCAGGCTCGGATCCATTATGACAACCTGCCTCTTGAATGCATCATGGTGATTTGGGTTGAGAGGAATCCACGCTTGGGGCTTGCAGTCCACTTTCTATTTATTTATTTATTTTGGTGCAGCGTTAATGTATCATCGCTTAAACAGCCGGTATTGGTATGGTAATTTTGTGTGGTGCAGATAAGGTTGAGCTTGTGATAACTGGGTTCTCAGTTTTACAGAGATAGCCAGTTGGAGGGGAATCTGTGGTAGACCTGTGGGTCTGTGTTCTTGTAATTTCATGCATGGTTTTTGGGATTTATTGATCAGTAGTTCGTAAAGTAAGGTCATTATCTTACTTTACCCAAAGTGTTTGGTTATGAATAGAGGATTTAAACACACTTTCATAATTCTACATATGCAGTTTATGAAATAAGAAGACCTCATACCACATATTTATGATATTCTCCCATCATATGTAAAAACAAATATTTCAATTTGTGAAGGATACAATATGATTGTACAATTTGTATAAAAGAAAGGCAACATTTGTCAAGACAAAAGCTTGTTTGAAGCTTTGAACTGTGTAGCTTGGAAATCTTAGGTTTTAAAAGTAGGTTCCTCAGTACTGATGAAGAAACAAAAGAAGAGAACAGAACAAATAAGTATAGTTAGAACTGCATCAAGATCACAACCAGTTAAATGAGCAGTCACTCCAGGAATGTGAGGTGGGCTTGTTAGAGGCAGGTGCTTTGGTTTAAGGGTCAACTGAGAAAAGCAAACCTTTGTGTTTTTAACACATCACATGGAGACCTCCTTGACCTTACTTCCCACCATTTCTGAAAGGAAACAGCTCTCAAATACACTGACATGTAAAACTGCAACAAGGAAAAGCAGTGGCATGATAACCTGTAAATTGCTGTCACTGTTTTTTGTATTTTATGTTCTCAGTAAATTCTGTGAGCATTCCAAAGTAACTGTAAACTCTTAATTGTCGTATGAAATCATCACCTCTATTACAAACTCTATTGCAGGGGTAGATAATGCAATCTCTATTACTGCTTTCAAGCTATTATTTCTTTCTCTTTTTTGCAGTCATGGAAACTGAAACTATATTTACACATATATTTTATGCTGGCGTGCAATGTACTTTTTAAGAGAACGTTATAATCAATAGTTAAATTATATCAGGATCAAGATCACAGGTTCCATTTACACCTATTAATTTTATATAGCCTGCCTTTTAACAATTGGTTTTACAATTTATTTTTGTCACAAATCATCCACTTTAAACAATTCATTTTAATGGGAGCCAAGCTACATGCTCACTGAAAGAATTGTGGGATTGACAATGGATGAGAGAAAGCATTGAGAGTATTTAAAATCATTCAAAAGTTGAGTAATGCTCAACTTTATGCTAATAGCAGGCATGACAATGAATATGCACGTTGATGGTTTAGTGCTTGTGCACATGTGGGTTTTTCCATGTTTCCATTAGAGAGTTGTCCTCTCTTAAAAACATTAATTTCCAACAAAGCTTTAAAAAAATGTGGTGCCACAGGGCTCGGTACATGGTCCCCTTCTCTTGTCACACATACGTGTACTCCTATAACTGATAAACACAGCACCAACTGTTGTTCTAGTATCAGGAAGAGATACAAATGTGATCACATGCATCCCTAATCAGCAACAAAAAAGGCTTGAGTGATCAGATCACAAAACAAATTGTACCACATTTACATCTAGCAATGTCCACTTATCAGGTTACCTGAAATATATTCTGGAACCATGAATAAACATTTGATTTAGTGTGTTTAGAGATAGCTGTAGTGTTAGCTGCTTCAACTAACCAATTTCACATTCATTTGCAACAATTGCCACTCTAATCAAATTCCTAAACTCACCTATCCTAAACTAGAAAACCGATCTCTGATCTGTGTGAAAGCCCTGTCTCTAGGAGCACCCTCATTTGTAGGGTCAAATGTGAGGATCTGTGCATATTGAGAGTCAAGGCAGTCTAATCCGACTAAGAGAGATCCTTTTTTAAAATGGCAGCAAAACCAGCCATAGAGATGACTACTACCGTTTAAATCCAACAGAGAAATCTCACTTTATAAGAAGAATAAGTCATACTTCACTGTGCTTAACCAGTACAGGAATTTTATTGAAAATGTTGCATCATGAAACCACACTCATAAAATAATACGCCCTCCTCGAAAATTTGAGTGAATATATTCACTGTGCTGTAGATACCATTTCAAAAAACAAAGGCTTAATTGAATTCAAAGGAGATTTACTCCTGGCCTCCTGCAGTTTAGATGAACCTCAGTGGTGCTGTTGTAACCCAAACCTGAGCAGTCCCCCGGACCAGATGCCCATGTGGCCAGATCTCAGAGAACTGAGAACATTCCCTCTTGGCCTGGAAAAGGTAAATTCTTCAAAGGCGTTGGTTCGACTCCTCCATTATGGCTCCAGAAGGAGTCTCAGAAACAGCTAATCATCAAATGAACTTATATTATATGACCTCCTGAAGTGCACCCCCATTGGTTAAGTTTAAGGTGTGCTTAACACGTCTAGAATATCAGGAACTTTCAAACATTTTTGTTACAAGCTATTTATTTATTTATTTTTCGCAACATGCTCATACTGAACAAAAGTGTCCATGCAGGTAGTAGATGGACAACTAGAGGTGGTGCGCATATCCAATTTTAAATGCCACAGTGGCATTCTGACCATTTCCTCTGTCTACATACGACACAAAGTCCTGCCTCGAAAAGTCCTGCCCAGTTCTAAAGTTTATAATTCAAATCCTGTGAGGATTTGTTATTGCAGTTTTATTGTGGTAGATATGAATTATGGGAAATGGTGTGCATGTGTGCATAGCAGTGTCTGTCACTGTGTAAACCTGCTTGACATATTTCCACTTGGATCAAATTTCAGTATTTTGTCTGTGATGAATCGGAGGCAAATTATGGGTATTACATTTTAAGTGCTCATGCCATAATTCGTTGTTCAGATCAGTGACACTTAATTGTTTTTCTGGCATTTAAAATACTGTTTATCAATAATTCACAATGTAGTCTATAAATTTTCTAAGCATTTAAAACTGACCTGTACAATAAGGTACAGGTCAGTTTTAAATGCTTAGAAAATTCAATTATATTTTATTTACTTATATTATTATTTAACATTTTTCTTTTCAACTATGCTTAATTTTTTTTCTGTGCATATATGCTTAAGTTTGTCTTAGACGTGTTTATATGCTTTTATTCTGTAATAGTATCCTATAATGATATTACTTCTAAACTAAATGTTGAACAGTCATTTAATTCAACACCAATCAGTCTTTCTAGGTTTTTAGCCACCGAACAGGATGTAATTCATATGCTTGGTAACACCACACACAGATGAGTCTTGTCACTTCCTCTCAGCAGTCTCACTCAAGTAGGAATATGTCTAACCCTCTAGTGTCCCAGGTTGGACAAATTAAAGCTGATTAGCGAGATTTTGGGTTTGTGTTTTCACCCTTAAGCTAAAGAGAATGATACCTCATCCCTTATCAACAGTGTTTCTTTCTGCTGTTCTAACCACCTCCTCCGGTCAGCGTGGGCAGGGCAGGAAAAACTAAGACTAACAGAGCCGTCCTTTGAATCGGTCCTGTCTCGCCAGCAGCAGTGTACATAAATTGTGTTTTGGAGCACAGGTGCCCACACTGAGTGTGTATCAATGACCTGTTACCCAGGGTGCTTAAATTGATGTGGGAGGGTTGTGATTATAGAACGGCTCTTTTGTAGCTCCTTAAAAAGACGACAAGGGGGAGTTAACACAGCGCCGGGCCTTGGCCTAAGGCTCAGAACAGCATGGTGGCATAGACTAGTAGGAGATTATGAAGACGGAGAGGCGTGACTGCGGAGGGGCGGGATTAAATCAAGATGGTCTCCTGTGAGCTAACAACCCGATGAGCCCATGGCGAAATCTCGCGGCTAACATGCTCAACTTCATGCACTCTGTAGTTACCCACACTGTCTGTCTTATGGGCTCGGTTTGCTCCCAATGAAAAGTTGGAAGTGTTTCCTGGCACTGTGATTTGTTGCTCTGAAACGAAACACAGAGAAGGAGGTAAAGTGCGCATGTGGTGCAGGTAGTTCACAGCTGTGCTGTACTAATCACTCTACATTTGACCCCGGGCTAAATCAGCAAGCTGATCCATTCATCAGCATTCCAACCGAGATGGGAGCAGCCCAGCACTACGGGACATCCCAACATGTGACAGCTGAGGCTTCCTAACCGTGTTCCTCAAAAAGAAAGCCCTTCCTCCTGAACATTGAGTTGACCAGATTCGCACACCTGCACATAAACTAGATCATGCTTTTGTGGGAGGCCTCAAATGTTATGCTCAGGCCTTGTTGTCCCAAAAGTGACAGAAGTCGGGATTCACATGAACGCGGTGGATCATGCTGTCCGCCTACTCTGGTTAAAGCACATGCTCTCCTATTGACTGAGAGTCTTCACGCTTCTACCCAGACCATACTCTGTCCTACCACCTCCTTGGCATCATCTGGTGCTGCCATTAGCCCTAATGACTACAGAAGAGCTATAGAGTAGACTGTGACTAATTCTACTCCACCATTCAGCTGTGGGTGCAAATGGCCATTTTTACATCCATATGGGTCAACATCTGTGGATATTTTGAAGATATATGTTAAACAAAGGGGAAGGGACTTAATGGAACCACACCACAATAAAAGAATAAGCAATATCGCTACTATTAAATCAACACTAGCATAATGCTAAAATATTTTAAAAATTATTCTAGAATCTGCAAGACTTTGAAAGGTTCAAGAAGGCTTTGGGTCCAGCAGATGCTAAACAATTTCATATTCCCCATTTAATTCCTAAGAAATGCAATTAAAAGAGAAATATATACATTTGACTTCTTAAATGTTGGTCAGAGCTAATAAATAGCAATCACAAATAAGGTTAAAACTCATAACCTAAACATCTCAAAGCAAAATGTCCCATTCAAACTCACATCTACTCTCTTTAGCACGAGAGAATTATCATATTAAATGTTTTGAAAGACGTCAACATTCTAAGAGCAAGTCATTCATTGGAATGGTGGCTCTGAAATGGAAGGATGCATTCATTTGGATTGTAACGCCTTTTGAAGTCGCTTTTCAGGTCATTAGCCCATTTCCCATTCACCAAGAGCCTGCATGATACCCTTTTTGGCACAACAAAGGCTGTTAATGAGTTAACGCCTCTGGTCCATTCTCTGTTTTCATACAGGCTTCTCCGAGGGGCCTATAGGCTGCGCCTCTATTGGCTGTCTGTCTTTTTATTGGCTATCATAACAACTCCCAGCTGTGGGAGGGGACGCTCAGGGTTTGAAGTTAACACAGACTGAGAGAGGTCATGCCAAAGTTGAGAGGTCGATGCATTGTTGTGCTGCCAGTGAGAAGTGTATTTAAGAGCCCATAAACAGTATTCAGCTCATTTGGCTAAGTAGCCATCCCCACTAGTCTTTTGTGCCGGAGCATTCAGGGAGCCAATTACACCCAGAGCTCCTCAATAGAGTTAATTTTTAGTCTGCTTTGTGGCTAAGAGCCGCTCGATAGGCAAAATGGGCCAGTAATTGATGATCATTTAAGGTTGTAAAGCTGTTCGGGGTTTGGAGAAAGTGATCTGTGAATGAAAAAAGACATAACCTCTCTTCTCACGAGGCCATTGTCAAAACACAAGTGAGTGAAACCAATGCTGGCTTGACCTTCAGTTCGTGAAGGCTAGAAGACATTGGCAAAATAAACTGGAAGACACAAACACCGCAGAGTCAGAAATGCGTACTTCAGGAAAACATTATTTAAGTATTGTATAAATAATTATAACTCAACCATATGTATGAATCTTAGAAGATTCAAATGTAAAAGAAAAGCCAAGACTGAGAGATCACCATGACTTAAGATTGATTGATTGATTGATTGATTGATTAAGAGACTTTCTTATATATATATCATTCATTTATTAATATTATGTTATGCACAATTACATTTTACATTTGAAGTTCACTACAAGTCCACATTCACTCCAATTTAGCACACTTTTTTACACAAGGGTCCTCATTCATCTGTATTCTTCTCCACCTTATCCTATTCCTTTCTTTTATGGTGTATTTCTGTCATGGAGAACATGATCTCTCTCTACGGCAGCCTGTGAGGCATATTGCTCTTGCATATCATCGAATTCACTCCCACATCTGCACCAGCTAGAAAACAAACATTTGCCAAGCGAAACAAGTCATTTAGCATGGGTGTAATTGATACAACAGGATTGCAAGTACATAACTACACCCCAATCAGCATGAATCAAATGTGTTCAAGTATGTTTTTTGGACCTCTGTCTTTTTTTCCCCCTCTGGATCTCTCTCACTGGTTCCTGTGGGCCCTGCACCGAGTGCGCTTGAAAAACTGGTGCAAAAGTGCTAACCTCTCCCCTTACAACCTAAACGACATATTAATCACAATGAAACAGCTACTTTTTTAAAACATTATGAGCTGGCAGAGGCAGTATCTATTTCCAAACTCTCACAACTCATCTCTCACCTCTTTTTTTAAAAAAAATCTAGAGAACCTAGAGAAGATATCACTTCATCTAAACACATGAATCAAAAACAGTGTTATCAGTGTACATTCACCTTTATTATGTCTGATTAATGTATTTGATAAAGGAAGGAGGAATTAATCAGCGATCAGCTTTGACTGATCTTGTTTTTTGTTCGAAAGAAACATTCTGTATAAGAAGTGTGAGAATTTTTACACACAAAATGCCACAATGACTGTATGTTGCTATGTTAATTTGAAGGTGTTTTTAATGTGTTGCTATGCCATAAGGTGTTGCTAAGATGTTCATATGTGGTTGCTAGGGTGTTCTGAGTGTCTTTTTGGCAGCATTCATGGTTCTAGTGACCCAGTTCAGATTTTTTCCCTCAGATCGGATATGACCCACAAATACATAAGCAGGAAAAAAGCACATGGATTCCAGTATTCTCAGATCGGTTTCAGGCCTCATTAATGAGTGGATATAAATCAGATTTCAATCAGAAACGTGCATTTGCATCTGCCATGTAAGCAGCTTGATCGGATATTCCCATCAATGCGAGCTGTACATCATTGAAAAAGTTGCCATTGGTTGTTTTGAGTAAAAACCAGCTCGGCCAAAATATAACTTTCATTTACAATAATAAATCTTAAAATTGGACAATATGCCATCAGTTGCGTGCACACTCAAGCTCAGAGGATCTCATTTTGAGTCAGACTTGTGAATTCACTGAATTGCAATTTTGGGGAAAGTTACTTTAGGTCAAGTAGACCATGACAATATCATGGTATTCCAAAAAAAGTAACTAACTGCCTTACTTGCTTACTTTTTATGGAAAGCAATACATTATGTTACTTCTGTGATACTTTTTTTGTCAACTAAGCAGAGTTTATTCATTCTTAATAACAAAAAAACTCAAAAGTTATATTTTTTGGCAACTATAAAGCCCCCTTCACACCAAAAGAGAAATGAATAAGCCTCAGGCTGAAGGAAGTGCCTCTGCACTTCACTCGCGATTTCTCTGAGTTTGAGGACAGGACAGGTGTCAGTGAATCAATGGGAAAACAAAGTAACTTAGTTACTTATTTGCAGTGTTGGGGGTAACGCATTACAAGTAACTCGAGTTACGTAATCAGATTACTTTTTTCAAGTAACTAGTAAAGTAACGCATTACTTTTTAATTTACAAGAAAATATCTGAGTTACTTTTTCAAAAAACTAACGCCAGTTTCTTTGTTTTTCCATTTATTGACAAGTCTCCAGTCCCCATACTGAGAGAAATCAGAAGTACAGAGGCGAGTTAGTATTCTTCAAAATGAATTAAAACAGTGAAATACAAACTTAAAATATGACACAAACCTGCAATAATTAAATGTTAAATAACACAAATGTATCTAATCCCATTTTATTAACTTTGCTGCTGTCCTTTGATGATCCAGTTCAACCATACTAATAAGCAAAAATGACTTTAGATAAACTAACAATTGTGCTTCATTGTTTTTTGTATTGCTGAAGAGTGTTGAATCTTCTCCTGTGTGCTACGGTACAGACGTGAATTTACTTTTCCTTCAGCCTGAGGTTTATTCTTTACACTTTTTGGTGTGAAAGGGCTTTTACATTTGCTATAAATAGAACTTCTTATATTAAAAACAATCAAGCCCTGCTCATATTTAAAAAGTAACGCAAAAGTAACGTAATGCATTACTTTCCATAAAAGTAATGTAAGTAGTTACTTTTTTGGGGAGTAAAGCAATATTGTAATGCATTACTTTTAAAAGTAACTTTTCCCAACACTGCTTATTTGAAAAAGTAATGCATCACTTTACTAGTTACTTGAAAAAGTAATCTGATTACAACTCGTGCTACTTGTAATGCATTACTTGAATTCTTCATTGGAGACTCTCTCTGACTGAATCTTTTGAATCAGTGAGTCTTTGACTCAAGAACAGCTGCATTTCGCTCAGTCAAATTCATGAAACATTTGTGCGGTGTGATTGCGAACCAATTTAACAGGTTCTTTGAGAAGAACAAACCACAAGAGCGATCGTGTCTCAGCGTGGGTGATGATTTCTCCAGTTGTTTTAAGAAATGTAAGTATTTGAGTTATTGTTTAAATAGGGCAGTTAAATCAAGGGTACAGGGTATAAGCATTAATATCATTGATCATTGCCTTAGCATAATTGCTTTGTCCGTGAGTGCTTCTGCAAATCATGTGTACAGCAAGAAATTGGATTTTAATTACACTTTGTTTACTTCTCTCTGCGTTCTTGTACAAAAGCGCACCTGCAAATCTAGGGCAACACTCCCACATACAATTGACACTTTCTGTCTGATTTATCTGATGTGCAGGTGAAAATGGAGTGTGCTGGTATTGTGTTACTCTTGTGAGTCAGTGCTGTAACGCTGCACTACTAAGTGTTGCTCAATCATCAATCATCTTCACACTGCTAATATCTGTATTATAAAGGACTGTTGACTCACCTGCGTGGGCCTGAGATAGAGCTTCAAAGTAAGAGGTCATTACGACTTATCAGTATCTGTTTGAAGATGCAAGAAAATGTTGTTGGTGTAGTTAGGTACACCACCCAAACAAGGCTGGGCTCAGACTTCAGATATGTTTGTTAGTCCCAAGTGGTTTTGGTTCTCTTGACAGATGGAGGATTAAGTGCTTATTGAGGGAATGACTCAGGTGGAATATGACTCTTTGAACTGATAAACTCTTGCTTTTGTGTGAGTCTGAGGCTATTTATACTGGGTTTGTTCGCTAGTAATGACAACAACAGTCTCCTGGTTACTGTGGAGATCTTTCCTTTCGATGAAAGTTGTAATGACATTTTATTTTTGAATAAATTATTACGTATCCATAACTGGAGTATTCTGAATAATTGTAGACTATTCAAAATTAGTCATTGCATCTTTGAGAGAAATTAAGAAAAAAAATATTTCTGAATGAAATAAAGAAAGAAAGAAGAGAAATAGGTCTGCATTTGCTCTCTAACATATTATACATTTCATTGTATACATACAATTAAGTTATTTTTAATATGATTCTTTGGAAAAGGTAGCTTTTTATCAGACTATGCTGATTTTGTATTGTAATATTGTATTATAATATTAATATTTAACATGATGCTTAAAAATGTATACAAATTGTGGAATGAATCAATCAAAAAATGTGTCAAATGTGACCTAGACGTGGTTTTGTGAGATTAACCCTTTTCTCGCACAGCAGCGCCACATGAAAGACTTCCAGCGAAACATCTGATGACACACTGGGCGTTTCTCTATGACTGTGTCAAGGTTGTCCCCATGACCTGACGGGGGCTGGCCTGCCTCAAATCCACTGTAATTATCCAAACAAAGGCCAGGCCTAATTGTCCTGTAAAACAATCCAGCTGCCATTGAGCAGCAGCGGATCTTTTCTCTGGGCAGGAGTGATCCATCTCCGCGGTGTCGCTGGGACAGAAGGAGGGCTCTGACAGGTTAAGCCCTGATATATAGTCATGTATTGTGTTGTGCTTTGCAGACGGGAACACAAAAGAAAAGTTAACCTTGATGACTCCATTGTAGCTGTTCTCTCGGCTCCATGGAGGATTTGGTGATAAAAACACACTCTTACACAACGTGCCAGACATGAAATTGGACGCCAACACCGAATCCTGTATTGATGTCTGCTGATGAAAGAAGAAAGTGTGTAACTTTAGAGAAAAAACGATGGGAGGTTCATGTGAGAATGATACTGCTCGCACCAGAAGAGAACTTTAAGAGACTTTTGAGAATGTCTTTCATAAGTTACAAGAAAACTGCCATTTTTATTGTCAAAAATTGCAACATTTTATCAGAATTGACCATATTTACTTGCTTAATAAATCCCCTTGTTATTATTATGCTTCTATGTATTTCACCCTCATGCAAAATTCACAATGACATGGATTCCTCACTGGATTTCCGTCTTAAAAATGAGCTAAACTACCGTAAAGACTGTATTACTG